>NC_134893.1:35907582-35910082 GCF_041734735.1 Babylonia areolata | reverse complement strand
ACAATCAATGATAATCAACCCACCAAATCAAATCGCACGCTAAGATCAAACATTCACTCGCAATCAAACCGTTAATCCAAATCAAATGTCAACATAAAAAAATCAACCACAATCAACCCCTTAAATCAAATCACAGGTTAACATCAATCAGTCCGAACACAATCAACCCATTAATCAAATTACGCCGGTCAATACCAATCAATCACAGCTAATCCATAAATAAAATCACACGTTGACATCAAACAATCAAATCACAATCAATCAATCAAGTCACATGTCAACATCAAGCAATCAATCGCAATCAATCAAATTACGCGTTAACATCAAACAATCAGTCACAGCCGATCCATCCATCAAATCCCTTTATGTCCTCATAAAGATACAAGGAAGCATGTTCTTTTCGGCTACAAGAAAGCATGAGATAGCAATAGAGTAAAAAATAACGCTTTACATACATAAATTTATGTGTAAAGGTGTAGGACATTCAAAAGCGTTCAAGACAGAACCTCGACAGATAGACTGGCTGTCGCAATGATTAGAGATATCTTCAAATAGTCTGGTCGTAGTAATGATTAGAGATATCTTCATAGAAATAGACTGGCTGTCGTAATGATTAGAGATATCTTCATACAGACTGGCTGTCGTAATGATTAGAGATATCTTCATACAAATAGACTGGCTGTAGTAATGATTAGAGATATCTTCATACAAATAGACTGGCTGTAGTAATGATCAGAGATATCTTCATACAAATAGACTGGCTGTAGTAATGATCAGAGATAATTATCTTCATGCAAATAGACTGGCTGTAGTAATGATTACAGATATCTTCATGCAAACAGACTGGCCGTAGTAATGATTACAGATATCTTCATACAAATAGACTGGCTGTAGTATTTATTTGAGATATCTTCATTTAAAATAACGGTTATACACATGCAGACATGTCGCTAAAGAGGTACACATACACACACACACACACACATTTATATATATATATATATATATATATATATATATATATATATAAACGTCCAACATCATTCTCAGTGAAAAGACGTAAAAATCAATGACCCTACCACAGTACCACTGAAACTTCCTTAACTTTTTTTTTTTATCCACTTGATTATTTCCATTCTTTTTTTTCGAACTGTTTGCAATGCATAACTAGTTTGCTTCTGATTCCTGGCTCTGTGGACGGTGTAGTGGTGGCCTTGTGGTATGACACGTTCGATTTCGAAAACGCGGTGATCTGAGCAGCGTACGGGATCGAAACCAACACTCTCCAGATTGCCCCCCCCCCCCCCACCCCACCCCCAGGAAAACAAATACACCTTCCTAGCAGACAGACTGGGGGGGGGGGGGGGGGGGGAATTGTTGGCGCTTCACAGCTCTCCCCGGCGGAGAGGGTGGTGGTGGTGGTGGTGTGCAGTCCGAATTTCACAGAGAGGAATCTGTCGTGAGAATAACGTAATAATAACTACCATACTCTTCTTCTTCTTTGTTCGTGGGCTGCAGTGCAACTCCCACGTTCACTCGTATGTACACGAGTGGGTATTTTTTTACGTATATCACCGTTTCTTCTTCTTCTTCGGTCGTGGGCTGCAAATCCCACGTTCACTCGTATGTACAAGAGTGGGCTTTTATGTATATCACCGTTTTTACCCCGCCATATACAGTCATACTCTGTTTTTCGGGGGTGTGCATGCTGGGCATGTTCTTGTTTCCATACCCAACCGAACGCTGACATGCATTACAGGATCTTTAACGTGCGTATTTGATCTTGTGCTTGCCGTATACACACGAAGGGGGTTCAGGCACAAGCGGGTCTGCACATACGTTGACCTGGAAGATGGGGGAAAAAATATCCACCCTTTACTCACCAGGCGCCGTTACCGACGGAGATTCGCACCTTGGACCCTCAGATTGAAAGTCCAAACGCTTTAACCACTCGGCTATTGCCGCGCCCATCGTATGATCGTTTAACCACCCATACAACTGACCTTGCCGCTGTCGGAAAAAGCGTTGGGACTTCCGGGCCCGTAGAACTCGCAGGACGAGCCGCCGGGCGAGGAGCTGGGGGAGGAGAATCGTCTGATGGCACCGCCCCGCCCCGCCGCGGGCATCTGCTGGCAGTCGGCGGCTGTTCCACGGACAGCCAGCTCCCTCCCCAACTCCATGCCCCGGAACACTTCCAGGCACACAGAGTCCGCGGCCGGGTCCACGGGAAAGGCATAGTAACCCGAGGGATGCTCCGGGAAGAATTCGGCTGAAAGGACAGAGAGAGAAATCAATCAATCTATTAATCAATCAGTCAAACAATCAGTCTTCAACTTTATTTATTTGTTCTCTTTGGAATGCGATGAAAGAGAAGGGGGAAACAAAAGAAACTTTTAGAGAGAAAGAAATCAATCAATCAAACAGTCAATCAATCAATCTTCAACTTTACTCATTTGTGGTCTTTGGAACACGAGGGGGGTGGGGGGAGAAGTGGGGCGGG
>NC_134893.1:35895082-35897582 GCF_041734735.1 Babylonia areolata | reverse complement strand
ATGGACACAGGGAGACTGACAGAGAGGTGGACACAGGGAGACAGACTGACACAGAGAGAGATGGACACAGGGAGACTGACTGACACAGAGAGAGATGGACACAGGGAGACTGACAGACTGATGGACACAGGGAGACTGAATGACAGAGAGATGGACACAGGGAGACAGACTGACAGAGAGATGGACACAGGGAGACAGACTGACAGAGAGATGGACACAGGGAGACTGACAGACAGAGAGATGGACATCGGGAGACTGACTGACAGAGAGATTGACTGACAGAGAGATGGACACAGGGAGACTGACTGACAGAGAGAGATGGACACAGGGAGACTGACTGAAAGAGAGAGATGGACACAGGGAGACTGACTGACAGAGAGAGGTGGACACAGGGAGACTGACAGAGAGATGGACACAGCGAGACAGACTGACACTGTGACAGAGAGATGGACACAGGGAGACTGACTGACAGAGATGGACACAGGGAGACTGACAGAGAGATGGACACAGCGAGACAGACTGACAGAGAGATGGACACAGGGAGACTTATTGACAGACAGAGAGATGGACATGGGGAGACTGACTGACAGATGGACACAGGGAGACTGACTGACAGAGAGATGGACACAGGGAGACTGACTGACTGACAGAGAGATGGACACAGGGAGACTGACAGAGAGATGGACACACGGAGACTGACAAAGAGATGGACACAAGGAGACTGACTGACAGAGAGATGGACACAGGCAGACTGACAGAGAGATGGACACAGGGAGACTGACTGACAGAGAGACGGACACAGGGAGACTGACAGAGAGACGGACACAGGGAGACTGACAGAGAGAGAGATGGACATAGGGAGACTGACTGAATGAGAGACGGACACAGGGAGACTGACAGAGAGAGAGATGGACACAGGGAGACTGACAGGCAGAGAGATGGACACAGCGAGACTGACAGAGAGATGGACACAGGGAGACTGACTAACAGAGAGAGAGATGGACACAGGGAGACTGACTGACAGAGAGATGGACACAGGGAGACTGACAGAGAGATGGACACAGGGAGGCTGACAGACAGAGAGATGGACACAGGGAGACAGACTGTGAAGACAGGGGCCATCACTTAACACCTCACATGTAAACATAGGTCAACCGGTCAGACACTTACCTAGGTCCATTGGCTCTGGCGGGTCTAGCCAGGCACCTGAAAGGCTGGTCTCCGGCAAAAGCATCGAGCCTTGTCAGACAGGTAGCAGCAGGAACACTAACTGGCAACTCAGGTGAGAACACACACAAACAGAAGAAGGCAACACAGTCAAGATGAAGAAAAGTCCTGCAGCTGTCTCCTTCCTCCTTGTTAACCCTCTCTTCGACCAGCCGTCTCCTCTCAGCTGTCTCGTTACTGGCAACCAGATATCCAATGAAATATCTCGTTTCAATTAGTAAAGCAGCTATCAAATCAGGCCTCTTGTTATATCCTCAGACTGACTGCACGGTCAACAGCTTTTTTCGAACAGAAACTGACCAATGGTCCAGGCCCTTCAAACAACAGTAATTAGATCTTATTTATTTAGTTTGTATCAATCAACCATCCATCCATGAATTTTGTTGCTGATTGACAAAGACGCCCAACTGCCTGTCTTGCCTTGCTGTAATGATTTTATTACTGTCACACAACACTGAACATGGTAATATTTAATGCTTGTTGCTGATGTTGTATATACAAGTCACTGAAACTCATCCGTCAAAATGACGATGACTTGTATTTCGAGGCAACTTCTGCGGCTAAACTGCACCCTGATATAGCAAACTACTGGTCTTGGATGAGTAGTAAGGAACCAGCTTTATTAACCTCCTCAAGCGTTAACACACTGAAAGAGGTAATCAAAATTGAATATCTTCAGTGCTGCTTAAAATGTTTTGTGAAAACTTTGAAACGGCAAGAATTTTGTACCCAAGCATCCATCACGCGAACAGTGACACGTGCTTAGAGGTCTTCCTTTTCCCCCTCTCTCTCCTTGCTTGAAACTGAAACCAACAATGTTAAAATCAGGAAATGTAATCAGAAGGCAAGACCATGATAGTCTATTATCACTTCAGTCTTCCCCGCCATCGTCACTGAACGAAGACTGACACGGCCTACATGAAGAAAGTTCAAATTAAAAGCCATTTATCTATTTGCTTGGTTGGTTTCTTTCCTCGATAAGATATCACAAAGTTTTAACCCAGAAGCAGACATCAGTCAGATACAACTGATCATCAGATAACACCATAACCATGAGAAACATCACGTATGCTGTGTTCAAAACTCCGATGAAATGCACAACGAAATTAAAACAGTTTTCTTCAAAACAAGATAAACACAGATCCTAACAGTGAAAAAGAAAAAAAGAGTTTGGTTCTTCCGACAAAACCTTTCTCTCTACGCAAACGATTCCAGGATATCTAATTTTGTTTCCGACATGCTGAGTCCACAGGAAAACGTTTCACACACCTTC
>NC_134893.1:35887582-35890082 GCF_041734735.1 Babylonia areolata | reverse complement strand
ACCAGACCAGACTAGACCAGATAAGATTAGACTTGATTATACTAGACCAGACAAGATCACACTACATTACACTACACTTCACTACACTACACTACACTACACCACACTACACTAAATCAATCAATCAAAAACACTTGGGAATTAACTTGTGCAATCACTGCACTCAAGACTGAACGAATGAACGATCATTTACTTGTTTTCCATTGCAAGTAAAAAACGTGTTCTCACATCTCTGAAACAACGTTTCGCAAGATATAAATCATTGCAGCAGGGAGGAGGGGGGACCAAAAAATAAAATAAAATAAATAAAAGAAAAAAGAAAAAGAAGAAGAAGAAGAAGAAAGAATTAAGACGTCAACGTGACACCACCCAACCCCGATATAGGCCTACAGAAATAGTGGATTGTGTCACTGGCTGTAGAAACCGCTCACCAGCGAAGTTCGTATTCTGTATTCATTTATTATTTTCTGTTTAATTTAGTGTGTCTTTTTTTTTTTATGCTATCTCATTTCCACCTTTTTTATGTTAGTATTTCTCATCCTCTTTTTCGTAGACACACATCTTACCCGGTTGTTTTTATACTTAAATTTTTTTTTTTTTTTTATCAAGGCTGGATAATTAAAAGTAAGCTGTTATATGCAACTTTTATGTACCATTCTTCCACGATGTTGATTTTATACGTCTTCAGCTTATATCATAAAAATACCTTTAACTGTATTCGGTACTCATTTTAACATGTCTTATTGTTGTAATGTGCTTTGAGCTTTTTTTGGTTGTTAGGGAATATTGCAATATACACAAACTATTATCAGTTCATACATTCGTCATACTGCCGGATAAACGTCAAGGATACTTTGTTATCACGCCTATTTATGTATCGGTTGATCTATATATTTGTTTATTTCTTGATAGTTTTACGTTTGCATCAGTTTTCCACACACACAAAAAGAGAGAAAACAAAAGTGAATAAAAAAAAAAGGAAGAAAAAAAGAGAGAAAAAAATACAACCAAATATATATACATATTTTTAATTTTCATAATGACATGTTTGTTTTGTTTTTGGACTTTATCAACTGTTGGGTTTTGTATAGCTCACTACAGTCTGCGCATAAATCATGTCTTCTTAAGCTTCGAAGCACACCTTGCGTATTTTCCTCCTACCCCGTCCACTCCTTGCCCCCCGTCACACGCCCGCCGGCCCTCCTTTATCTACTTATTTCCCCCGAAAACGGAGTATGACTGCCTACATGTTGGGGTAAAACAATGGACATGCACGTAAAAGCCCACTCTTTCATGCAAGTGAAGTGGGAGTTGCACTTCACGAAGACAGAGAAAGAAAAAGAAGAAGAAAAAAAAGACATTGGATTCAGCTATGAGTTGGTCAGTATTGTTTAATTCAGCTATGAGTTACTCAGTATCGTTTGATTCAGCTATGAGTTGGTCAGTATTGTTTAATTCAGCTATGGGTTAGTCAGTATCGTTTGATTCAGCTATAAGTTGGTCAGTATCGTTTGATTCAGCTATGAGCTGGTCAATATCGTTTCATTCAGCTATGAGTTGATCAGTATCGTTTCATTCAGCTATGAGCTGGTCAATAGCGTTTAATTCAGCTATGAGCTGGTCAGTATCGTTTAATTCAGCTATGAGCTGGTCAATATCGTTTAATTCAGCTATGAGTTGGTCAGTATCGTTAATTCAGATATGAGTTGGTCAGTATCAGTCGTTTAATAGTCAGCATCGTTTAATTCAGCTATGAGTTGGTCAGTATCGTTTAATTCAGGCATGAGCTGGTCAGTATCGTTTGATTCAGCTATGAGTTGGTCAGTATCGTTTAATTCAGCTATGAGTTGGTCAGTATCGTTTAATTCAGCTATGAGTTGGTCAATAGCGTTTAATTCAGCTATGAGTTGGTCAGTATCGTTAATTCAGCTATGAGTTGGTCAGTATCGTTTAATTCAGCTATCAGCTGGTCAGTATCGTTTGATTCAGCTATGAGCTGGTCAGTATCGTTTAATTCAGCTATGAGCTGGTCAGTAGCGTTTAATTCAGCTATGAGTTGGTCAGTATCGTTAATTCAGCTATGAGCTGGTCAGTATCAGTCGTTTGATAGTCAGCAACGTTTGATTCAGCTGGGAGTTGGTCAGTATCGTTTAATTCAGCTATTAGCTGGTCAGTATCGTTTGATTCAGCTATGAGTTGGTCAGTATCGTTTAATTCATCTATGAGTTGGTCAGTAGCGTTTGATTCAGCTATGAGTTGGTCAGTATCGTTTAAAATATACGAAGTTTTCTTCTAAATCTTCAAGGAAGTTCTTTCAGCTTTCATAAATTCCGCTTTCTCTCCAGTTCAGTTAGATTTTTTCCCCTTCTTTTTTTGTTTCTATAGTGATCCAGTCAGGAAGATCTCACGTTCCTGTTTTTGTTTCACTCACGTAGGCCTCACGCCGTCGAACCCATAATCGGAAACGGAAAGAAAAAGAAACAAACAGGAAGAAGGTAAG
>NC_134893.1:35882582-35885082 GCF_041734735.1 Babylonia areolata | reverse complement strand
TCATTTATGTCTCTCTGCCCCTCTCTTTCATTTATGTCTCTCTGCCCCTCTCTTTCATTTATGTCTCTCTGTCTTTCATTTATGTCTCTCTGCCCCTCTCTTTCATTTATGTCTCTCTGCCCCTCTCTTTCATTTATGTCTCTCTGTCTTTCATTTATGTCTCTCTGCCCCTCTCTTTCATTTATGTCTCTCTGTCTTTCATTTATGTCTCTCTGCCCCTCTCTTTCATTTATGTCTCTCTGTCTTTCATTTATGTCTCTCTGCCCCTGTCTTTCATTTATGTCTCTCTGTCTTTCGTTTATGTCTCTCTGTCTTTCATTTATGTCTCTCTGTCTTTCATTTATGTCTCTCTGCCCCTCTCTTTCATTTATGTCTCTCTGTCTTTCATTTATGTCTCTCTGCCCCTCTCTTTCATTTATGTCTCTCTGCCCCTCTCTTTCATTTATGTCTCTCTGTCTTTCATTTATGTCTCTCTGCCCCTCTCTTTCATTTATGTCTCTCTGTCTTTCATTTATGTCTCTCTGTCTTTCATTTATGTCTCTCTGCCCCTCTCTTTCATTTATGTCTCTCTGTCTTTCATTTATGTCTCTCTGCCCCTCTCTTTCATTTATGTCTCTCTGTCTTTCATTTATGTCTCTCTGCCCCTCTCTTTCATTTATGTCTCTCTGTCTTTCATTTATGTCTCTCTGCCCCTCTCTTTCATTTATGTCTCTCTGTCTTTCATTTATGTTTCTCTGTCTTTCATTTATGTCTCTCTGCCCCTCTCTTTCATTTATGTCTCTCTGTCTTTCATTTATGTCTCTCTGCCCCTCTCTTTCATTTATGTCTCTCTGTCTTTCATTTATGTCTCTCTGCCCCTCTCTTTCATTTATGTCTCTCTGTCTTTCATTTATGTCTCTCTGCCCCTGTCTTTCATTTATGTCTCTCTGTCTTTCATTTATGTCTCTCTGTCTTTCATTTATGTCTCTCTGCCCCTCTCTTTCATTTATGTCTCTCTGTCTTTCATTTATGTCTCTCAGTCCCTGTCTTTCATTTATGTCTCTCTGTCTTTCATTTATGTCTCTCTGTCTTTCATTTATGTCTCTCTGTCTTTCATTTATGTCTCTCTGCCCCTCTCTTTCATTTATGTCTCTCTGTCTTTCATTTATGTCTCTCAGTCCCTGTCTTTCATTTATGTCTCTCTGTCTTTCATTTATGTCTCTCTGCCCCTGTCTTTCATTTATGTCTCTCTGCCCCTCTCTTTCATTTATGTCTCTCTGTCTTTCATTTATATATCTCTGCCTCTGTCTTTCATTTATATATCTCTGCCTCTGTCTTTCATTTATATATCTATGTCTCTGTCTTTCATTTATATATCTATGTCTCTGTCTTTCATCCATGCCTCTGTCTTTCATTCATGCCTCTGTCTTTAATTTATGTCTCTCTTGCCTCTCTCTGTCATTTATGTCTCTCTTGCTTCTGTCTTTCATTTATGTCTCTCTGTCTCTGTCTTTCATTTATGTCTCTGTCTTTCATTTATGTCTCTCTTGCCTCTGTCTTTCATTTATGTCTCTGTCTTTCATTTATGTCTCTCTTGTCTCTGTCTTTCATTTATGTCTCTCAGTCTCTGTCTTTCATTTATGTCTCTCAGTCTCTGTCTTTCATTAATGTCTTCCTGTCTCTGTCTCCCTCTTGCCTCTGTCTTTCATTAATGTCTCTCTGCCTCTGTCTTTCATTTATGTCTCTCTGCCTCTGTCTTTCATTTATGTCTCTCTTGCCTCTGTCTTTCATTTATGTCTTCCTGTCTCTGTCTCCCTCTCGCATCTGTCTTTCGGTCTTGGCTCTGTCTTTCATTTTTGTCTCTCTTGCCTCTATCTTTCTGTCTCTGTGTCTCTTTCTCCCATACCTTCTCTCCACCCCCACCTCACCCTCCTCACCACATCTTCGTTTTGACGTTTACCTTTCTGTGTTCTTTCTGAAGGATTAGTGTAAATTCCATTTTCTAATTCATATCCATATATCAAATTTGTTGAATCTCGTTCTTTCTTTCTTTCTTTCTTTCTTTACACACACGCACACACACACACACACACACACACACATATATATATATATACTTTCCGGGGTGGGGGTTCCATATCTTTCGTGGGCAAGGGTAGCATGTAAAAAAATAAATTAAAAAAACCAACAACAACAACAAATGCTCATATTCAACCCTTGTTAACTTTTATAAAGATTTTTGTCTTGTCTTGTTTTGTATTCTCTCTCTCTCCCCCCCCCCCCCCTCTCTCTCTCTCTCTCTCTCTCTCTCTCTCGTGACAGCGAGGGTAGAGCAGGTAAAGGGTGGACATTTTTTCCCGATCTCCCATGTCAACATGTGTGCAGACCTGCTTGTGCCTGAACCCCCCTCGTGTGTATATGGCAAGCAGAAGATCAAATACAGCACGTTAAAGATCCTGTAATCCATGTCAGCGTTCGGTGGGTTATGGAAACAAGAACATACCCAGTATGCACACCCCAG
>NC_134893.1:35847582-35880082 GCF_041734735.1 Babylonia areolata | reverse complement strand
CCTGGAATGTTCGCACCAGAAAGGCGCACAGTGCTCATTGCTAGAATGCTTGATCGCTACCAGGTGGACATAGCAGCCCTGAGCGAAACCAAGTTTGCTGGTGAAACCCAGCTGGAGGAAGTTGGAGGGGGCTACACCTTTTATTGCATTGGGAAGCCAGAAGGCAGCATGAAGAGTCGGGAGATTGAGTGAGGAGGGAGGAAACCAGCTTTGGTGGGGAGTTAACATGCGTTGTCCATTATATAGTTATCACTGTGTCCGTCCTGTGCGCACTCGTCAACGTCTCTCGGTCTGTTCCTATATCAGTGGTGATCGTTGTGTCTCTCCCTCTCTTTCCATTGATCTTCTTCTTCGTCTTCTTCTTCTCTCTCTCTCTTTTCCTTCCCTTTTTCCCTGTCGTTCTCTGGCCATACTCGTACATCTCTCTCTGTATCGCTCTCCCCCCCCCCCCTCCACGCCCCCCCCCCCCCTCTCTCTCTCTCCCTGCCCCTCTCGGTCTCAGTTTCCCTCTCTCTTCCTATTCGTATTCTCACTGTTTGTCTGTCTGTCTGTCTGTCTCTTCTCACTCTCTCTGTCCGTCTGTTTGTGCATATCTCTTTTCCAATCTCTCTTCCTCGCCGTCTTTTTATGTTTTTCTTCCCCTTTCGTCTGCCTGGGAAACCGAGTCAGGATGACAGAAGAGGGTCACCGAAACATGTAAATCGTTTGACTGCCGTGTGTGTGTGTGTGTGTGTGTGTGTGTGTGTGTGTGTGTGTGTGCGTGCGTGCGTGTGTGTGTGTGTGTGTGTGTGTGTGTGTGTGTGTGGATAGAGTATGGACTGGGGGGGGGGGGGGGGGGGAGAAAGGTATTGCTATCGACATTTAGTACAGTGTGCTTTTGGCTAGGAGCAGTGTAAAATGAACATTTTCTTCAGGCCACACAGTGAAAACGAAACCTTAGTGGGAAGGAGTCCTTTCCGCCGCCCCCCCCCCCCCAACGCCCCCCCCCCCCCCCCCAAAAAAAAGAATGTTTCAGGTCTGTATTGAACACACACACACACACACACACACATGCACGCACGCACACACACATGCACGCACGTGCACGCCCGCACAACACTAGAAGTTTGGATAAGAAATATTGACAGAAAGGATGGCCTATTTCTGATAAAGACAGAATAAGAGTCAGCTTTAATGGTGGGCGCTTAGCTATACCTAAGTTCTCAACGGTGTTCTCCCCCACTTCACCGATGCTATGCCACAATGTGTCCCTCTCATCTACAATCAAGATCACATGCTTGCACTGCGTTTGTATCAACAACAAAGATGACCGTTCCACATCGCAAAACATGTGCTCACAGACGTAACCCACGTTCGGGATCAGACAAGTTACATACAATATTCCTGGGATGTTCCACAGCTGAAATCAGGACCACCAGGTATATGGTACAAGATGTTAGTTCTACAATTTCTAAGTTAGGCGCTAATCTCTTTTCTTTAGTCATTCGGATGAGACGATAAACCGAGGTCCCGTGTGCAGCGTGCTCTTAGCGCACGTAAAAGAACCCACGGCAACAAAAGGGTTGTTCCTGGCAAAATTCTGTAGAAAAGTCCACTTCGATAGGAAAAACAAATAAAACTGCACGCAGGAAAAAAAAGAAAAGAAAAGAAAGGTGGCGCTCTCAGTGTAGCGACGCGCTCTCCCTGGGGAGAGTAGTCCGAATTTCACACAGAGAAATATGTTGTTGTGACAAGAATTACTGTCGTTGTCCATCTTCCACATCAAACGGATCCACTCTTTCTGGGATATCTTAGGGCTGGAATTTAACAAAGGTGTTGATGGAAGAGGCTGTATGTGAGTAAACACGCAGTCCATTGGCGAGTTCAAAGCACGCATTGTACGAAACTGTTTTACTGTGTAGCAACAAAAGTCAGCTGGCCAAAACCGACAGTGGTCAGAAGAAGGCGTGTTGATTTTTAATTCCATGTTTTGAACCAACCACTTTGTGTCGTTACTTGTTTGTTTGTTTTCCCCCCTGCCCCGCCCCCCTCGCCCCCCCCCCCGCCCCCCCCGCCCCCTATCTCATTCTCCCCCCTGCCCACTGGCAAAGGTACACCTTCTTCAAGAAGACTGTCTTCTTTATCTTTTGTAGTAAATGACACGACATCGCTGCTTGACTTTTACGTATACTCAATGTATGATAGTCAGTCGTGTCCGACTATGACCATCAGAACAGCAGAGGAAGCAACTGCTGTCCCAACTGTGTGGGCTAGATTTTGATTATAGTGGAGAGCGTCTTGCCCAAGTTAATCCCCACTCTCTCGACCAAGAGGGGTTTAGGACAGTCGGTGTTGGGATGATTCGCAAAGGCCAACTAGCCCCCAAGGCTGTAGCATTATGAGCGAATGCTCAGTGATGCATAAACAATTTTTTTCTCCCCCCCCCCCCAATGCAAAAATCGTTGTGATATCACCCCTCCCACGAATGTAATAAATTAAAAAACTCACCGAAATCAAAAGCGATGAAATGTGGGTCTACGTGATTCAAAAACTGCATAGCCCATGAAAAGTTGGAGCCAAACATTTCTGTTGAACTTTGCAAGTCTGATCGGAACTGGTGGTCATTCAGGTACGTGTTGTTATCTCTGTGCTGAAAAAAGTCACGTTCATCATAATCATCCATAGATACCCTACCTGTTTGCAAATCAATGTGAAACTGACGATCATTTCCTGGTATCTTGTTGACGAATGCAAAAATAGAAACGAGGACTAACAGCAGGCACACACACACACACACTCAGAGAGAGAGAGAGAGAGAATACAATCATAGGCATTTGTAGTACAATACAATAGCACATCACACCGACCACGCGAACCCGCACGACACGCCACACGACACGCCACACGCCATCCACATAGAAAACACGTGCGTGCGCTCGTATTCACCCGCAAACAAGCGGCGAGTTCGACAAGAATAAAGTAGGGAAGCTTCGACCACCCACCTCGAGGTAACAGTTAGCAAAGCGACGGAGGGGGTGGGAGTAGGAGAAGAAATGTGCCTATCCATACAGCATATAAATGTTTTTTCCTTTCGTGTACAGGTTTATGTTGACTGATTTATGTTGACTGGACGATCATCATTCTTTCTCTCTGTCACTGTTGCTCCTGGAACCAGGTTCTTGATTCAAAGTAATCAGTCATACATTGTTATTCTTCGTTATGGACCAGCGGTATTTTTTCGTAAACTAGCCGTGTATATTTTTATGCAGATTGCAACTGAATGACTGTAAATCACAAGAATTTATGCGTGCTTTGTTTGATATTTGACACAGGTATGAAGGTATGATTATGTCAGCAGTATTGTTTCCTTGGGTTCCATTTCGTCTTATTTCTGCATGTACACCTTGACCTATGCATGGACCCGTTTCGAAGGACCGGTGGCCTGCATAAACGAATCGTGTTCTTGTTCTTGTCCATCTCTTGGTGTCTCTGTTGTCTGCCTGTCTGTTACTTTCGTTCTCTCAGGAGCTAGGGTGGTGGGAAAAACAGATCCATGTGCATACTGCTTATCTCATTACCCTGGTGAAATGAAATTTGTTTGCCCCCCCCCCCCCCCCCAGCCCCCTTGTCTGTCTGTGTGACTGTCTATCCGTCTGTATGTCTCTATCCCATCCCCCCCTCTCTCCGTTTCTCTCTTTTTGCCACCCCTCTTCCTCTCTCTATCTGTGTAGTCAGTATGTTTTTCGCCCTCCCCTTTTAAACGCCGGCAAGCATACATGTAAGAGAGTGGAAGGATTGTGGAAAAGACGGTAGATAGAATGAATAAAACTGGCTCGTTGGAGAGGAACAGTATGAAAATAGATTAACAAATAGTAAAGAATGGTAACTCTCTTCATTCACAAAGTACACAACTTCAAGTCAGTGCGGCTTACGCTACCGATTCAGCTAGCACATAGATAAATAAAAGGTACATTGGAACGAACCCAGACACTTCCTCAAAAAAGGAAGCGCCGGGTCTGTCCTTATACCGATCATCTGACATGTGCACACAGCAGCAAAGACAGAAGAAATGTGCAAACACAAATAGGTTTTTATTCAAGACTGGCATAGCCTCTTTAATCCTGAACAAACCACACAGAACACATGGACAATACAGAACAAACACATGGTTGCCTCGGTGGTTTAATTTCCAGTATGAAAATAGGCCGTATTTGCCTCCCATATAATAAATAGTACAACTCCACCATGTGTTACACAAAATAGAAACTGCATAAATCTTGTCGGGGGATTTTGCAAGGTGAGAAGGGGAGGGGGTAGGGGTGTGGTGGGAGGGGGTGCAAGAGGACAGACAGACAGACAGACAGAATAGACAGAGTGGCTGGTTTCGAATCCAGACTTCTGCATACACTATCGAAAACAACAACAACAACAAAAACAACAGCAACTGATTTGTGTTGACAGATCTTGCTGGTGTTGAAAGTGAGGTGCTGGGAGATTGAAGTAGGAGGGAGGAGAGGAGGAAGGAGAGAGAGAGAGAGAGAGAGAGAGAGAGAGAGAGAGAGAGACGCAGACACACACACACACACACACACACACACACACACACACACACACACACACACACACACACACACACATACAGCAAGCGACCGAGCCAAAGTGAAAAGTTTTCAAAAGAACACCCCCCACCCCTCCCGTCCTTCCCCCCTCCCCCTCCCTCCCTCCACCCCTCCGCCAAAGTTCGATCAGACCATTTTCTTCCAGCAGTTCATTGAACTGCCAATCTTCCAGCCCTTCCCCCCACCCACACCCACACCCATACCCACCCCAACCCCACCCCACTGTCTCTTTCCCATTCTCCTTTCCAGCCACCAGACACCGAAAGCTTTGCGGGGAAGGGAGTAGAGGCGAGGGTCAGGGGGTGGGGTGGGTGGGTGTGGAGGGCGATGGGGCGGGAAGGAGGGTGGTTGATGGAACAGACGGGGGGGGGGGGGGGCGGGAGTGGGGGACTAGGAAGATGATGAGACGGCCAGGAGGGAGGCAGGGAAGGGTGGAAACGAGATGGGGGTGGTGGTGGTGGTGGTGGTGGTGGGGTGATTGATGGAATGTGAAAAGAAGGAGATGAAGGAAGAGGTAGAGAATGGTAGGATAGGGTGGTGGTGGTGGTGGTGGTTGTATGGGGGGGGGAGAGATGGGGGAAAAGGGGAAATGAGGTCAGTGTGTCAGATCACTCAGATCACCACCACACTCCCACACCCCTGCTTCCCCTCCTTTTTTTTTTTTTTGCCCCCCCCCCCCAACCCCCCAACCCCCCACGAGAGGAAGAAGGAGAAAAAGAAAAGTCCAAGGACGTTCCTTGGAGCCAGAGGCTGAGCTCATCGTTCCGTCTGTCTACTGCTGCTGCTGCCTTCGATAGTTAAGAGAGGAGCAGTACTGCTGCTGCTGCAGCTTTGTGCTTACGCCCGTGTGTGTGTGTGTGTGTGTGTGTGTGTGTGGGCGGGCGGTGGGGGTGGGGGGTAATGGGGGGGGAGGATGTTTCGGGGGTTAGGGTGGAGGGAAGGGGTAGGTTGGGGAGATCGATTCTTGTCTTATCTAAACCAGGCCGGGGCCGTCCGATGGTAATTCAGTGAATCTCTACAGACTTCACCTCCCCCCGGCTTTCGCCTAACCCATTTTCGTGTGTGTGTGTGTGTGTGTGTGTGTGTGTGTGTGTGTGTGTGTGTGTGTGTGTGTGTGTACTCGTTTTTGTTTTCTTGTTCTTTTTTTTTTCCTCTCTCTCTCTATGTCTGTGTGTCTTTCTTAATTTTCCTTCCTTCTTTCATTTTCGTAATTAATTACCCCCTCCCCCACGCCCGGCTCCCTTTCGTTTTACCCTTCTTTCTTTCTTTCTTCCTTCCTTCCTTCCTTCCTACCATTCCCCCTTTCTTAATCATTCCCACTTTCCCGCCATACCCCGCCCCCGCCCCCTTCTTCCTCCGCCGGCAATGTGTGTGTGTGGTGTGTGTGTGTGGGGGGGGGGGGGGGAAGGGGAAGGAGTTGGGAGGCGAAGGCCATAGGATAACAGGTGACTGTTGGAGATTGTCAGTGCTCAACAGTGCTGGCTTTGCAATTTTCCATCTGATACTTTTTGTTTGCTGCCCCCCCCCCCCCCCCGCCCCACTGCCCCTCCCCCCCCCCTCCATTATTTTGAAGGAAGTGAATATTTTTGTTAGGTCGCCAGAAGGCCACACGCCAGAGGAGACCCTGCACTGCTGCTGAGTCACTTCGGTGGTATTCGGTAGTGCCTGTCAGTTCTGATTGTTCAGAGTGGAAACTGCATCCCTCCATCGACAGTCAGAGTGGATACTGCATCCCTCCACCGACAGTCCCCCATGAACCCGCCGACACTGAAGACCTTGACTAGACTCACCCCAAGCGCGCAAGTGGAGGGGTGTCGAAACTGAGGTTACCATGAGAGCAAGAAGTGAATTTTTTTTCACGGGATTTATTTATTTTCTTACACTTAGGTAAACCTGAATTCGAACCGGTCTTGCCGTAGTTTGTCAGTTTTGAATTTGTAGAATATTTGTTCACCCCCAGTTTTGGCGCATTTTCAGCCCTGATCTTTGCAAGGAAATCGCAACTTACTAAATCACCTCAGCTGACGCAGCCTTTCGCAACTGAGCGCCTACGTGTGCGCGCGTGTGTGCGTGCGTGCGTGTGTTCGTGCGTGCGCGCGCGCGCGTGTGTGTGTGTGTGAAGAGAGGATGGTGTATTGCGGCCACTACAGTTACAGTAACAGTGCTGCCACTGTTTAAATTTGAAATGCTGTATTGTGAATGTGATGGTGGTGGTCGTCAGCGTCATCATCATCATCATCGTCATCGTCGTCGTTCGTTCCAGTTCAGTTTCCGGGAGGCACAATAATGCGTCAAAGCTACAGACTGATCCATACTTCTGTGCCCCACATCTGCTAAATCCCCCTCCCCACGACCCACCCGTGGGATCAGATGCAGGAAATCCTACAGTATAAATAGTATCCCCGGCACCACTGAACACCACCGAAGTGACTCAACAGTAGTGCAGGGTCTCCTCTGGTGTGTAGCCTCATGGCGACCTAACATCGATGGTTCCCTGTGGACTGCCGACGCTGGAACTACGACGGACAAACCCGGGTGTGGCTGTGTATGGGGGAATCTAAATGAACGGCGTGGGAGTAATACCACTGAAACGGTGCAGATGACGGGGCAGCAAAAAAAAAGAAAAAAAGAAAAGAAAAAAGTATCCCCGCCTTCTGGAAATTCTGTGCAAGAAATTTCCTCTTTTCTATCACTGTCTTTGTTTCTGCCCCCCCTTTTTTTTCTTCCTCCTTCACTGTTGTCTCCTTTTTACTGTCTTCCCAGTCCATTCCTCTTTCTTTTTTTTCCGGTCGAGCAAGCCTTGGCACATATTTCTCTTTTCTCGCAGTCTATGATGTAGGCCTACTATCTGTGCTGTTTTGCTTTTGTGATTAGGTCAATAGTGAAATTGTAAACAGTGGGATGGGTACTTGCCGTCCATTCTGCAGTGTTATCTGCATATATGGCTTTTTGGTGTATTTTTCGTTTGACTTCGAAGTATTTTTAATCCGCTTTTACGATATTTGTTTCGCAACCTGGACGATGAATTAAACGGAAGGGCTGACGTCCTCTACACGGCCTAGTCTTATTTCCCCTCAGGAACTAAATGGTTAAGATAATGTCATGAACTGTGTTTTGTGGGTTTGTCTTGGCGATTAACTCTTTCCATACGAACGGCGAAAGAGACGACGTTAACAGCGTTTCACCCGAATTACCATCATCAAAATATTGCAAGCGGAAGGCTCTTATACTGAAGACGTGAATGTTGACAAAGAATACCACAATTCTGACGACGGAAGCTAAAGGTTGGGTCATTCAGACACCCACTGGACATCCGAGGGGTCTGTGTAGAGGAGAAGAGAGGACTGGCCGTACTGAGTGAGTTAAAAAAGAAAAGAAAAGATGTGACAGTTTTTGCGTTGAAGTGGTTGAGCATTTGTTTGGTTTGACAGTCCTAACATGGCCCTGTGCGGTCGGCTGGACTATCAGCAACAATAAACAATTAAAAGGGGGAGGGAAGGGGAGGTGTCTGGCATACACATAGACCCGGTGCGCGCTTATGTTATGATGATGACCACAAAGATGATGACAGTAAAACAAATTCAAACACACGTCAAATACACAGGCCGTTAATCATACAGAGCACAAATTCCGTGTTTGAAAAAGAGACCACTTTACTGATTTGACTGCTGACGTGTTGAATGCGTTATCTATTGGCTGACTAAAGGAATATTTCAACTCTGGAGATCATCGATCCGTGAAACGTCTGTAGAATAAAATCAAAGAGAGAGAGAGACAAGACAAGACAAGACAAATTCTTTATTATCGAGGATAATAGATAAGCACTGGCGCGCTTTTTTCATTCAGTCCCCGCCCTGAAACAGGGTCTACACTACACAAAACTACATTATATATGTCATTGCATGAACTACACAGTGCTACTTAAAGTCATAGAATACGAATACTATACTACATAAAGGCATAAGCATGGTAAAAATAAGACAGACAGACAGAGAAAGAGAGACAGAGACAGAGCGAGAGACAGAGAGAGACGTCGATCGCCTGAGGGCAGGGCAAGAAAATACATTACCAACATTTTCAGTTTCAGTTTCTCAAACAGACGTTGCTGTGTTCGGCCAGATCCATTATACACTACACCGCACATTGATAGGCAGATTCCTGACCAGCAGCATAATCCGACGCGGATAACACCTCATTTCCATGGTTTGAATTCTTCTTTCCAAATCCGCCGAAAGTGTCCGGGTCCACGTCTCGCATGTTTTCAGGAAGATGGATTACACCAGTGCACGCAGGAGTCTGATCTTGTGTTTCATGGACATGTTGCTGTCTTTCCATACAGTTTTCAGTCTGGACAGTGCTGATATTGTCTTTGCTAATAATAATAATAATAATAAATATTGATGGTATTTATATAGCGCTGAATCTTGTGCAGAGACAAATCCAAGCGCTTTCACACCAGTCATTCACACGCATGCATAACTCTAAAACTGAAGAAAACTGAAGAAAAGGAAGAGGTAGGGGAGGGAGGCTATCTTGTGAAGAGGTGGATTTTATGGCCAGACTTGAAAGAGCTGAGTGCTGAGACCTGACGAAGCGAAATACAAGGTCCAGAGACAGAGAAAGAACGGCGTCCAACAGTGGAGTGTTTGAATCTGGGTATGCGTAAACAGAGTGGATCCAAAGCCGATCGTAGAGAGCGAGATGGAGTGTAGAGGTGAAGGCAGCCACAAAGATAGGAAGGGGCAGATTTGTGAATACATTTATAACATAGAGTACTGATCTTATACTTTATTCTGTGTGAGACAGGGAGCCAATGGAGATGTTGCAAAATAGGAGTGATGTGCTCAGATCTTTTCTTTCTGAGGACGAGTCGGGCAGCAGAGTTTTGTATGCGCTGAAGGGACTGAATGGATGATGCAGACAAACCAGACATGGCTGACTGATATTTTTTTGCATGGACAGTTTGTTGTCAAGGACAACGTCGAGGTTCCTGACTGAGACTGGAAAGAGGGATGGATGTACTGCCAAGTTTGATTTTGTCAGCTGTGAGAGTTTTTGTTTAGTTCCTATGATCGTTGCTTCGGTTTTGTCTGCGTTCAATTGTAATTTATTTAGATTCATCCAGTTTTGAATGTCCAGGAAGCATTCAGATGTTTCTTGGAAGTTGAGTGTCATCAGCATATGAATGATGAGTAACATTGTGGTGGTTGATATTTTCAGCAAGAGGAGCAGTGGACAGTGTGAAGAGAACTGGACCTAAAATAGATCCCTGTGGGACTCCGTGTTTGATTTTAACAGGTTCAGACTGGAAATTATCGACGACGACAGACTGGAATCGATCAGTGAGATAAGGTTTGAACCAGTTGAGAACAGTGCCGTTGATGCCAAATGTAAAATGAAAACGGGAAAGAAGGATTGAATGGTCTATCGTGTCAAAGGCGGCTGACAAGTCGAGAAGTGAGAAGGGAACATTTTCCTGAGTCTACCCTTGAGTGGATGTCTGGTTTGGACCCTTCATTGCTGATGATGGATCCCATGTAGGTGAACTGTTCAACAGTTCCACGTTTCTGTCCACGGAGTGTTACATCAGCAGCGATGGTGATGGTGTGGCTGGCCATCAACTTGGTCTTTTCGGCGCATATTTCCATGTTAAATCTTGTCAGTGTTTCATCCAGTTTTTTTTTTAAAACAATCTGGGCGAGTTCTTGCTCACTACCTACCAAGCCGTATTATTTTCATGTTATGCTTTCTCCACCACAGTACTTTATTCTCCTTAATAAAAAAAAAAAAAAAAAAAAAAATTCATTATGAAGTATTTTTCTTTTTCTTTTTTTCTGAGGCGAAACTGTATGTAAATTCATTCTTTCATCCTAAAAAAAATCAGTTTGACTTCACACACACACACACACACACACACACACACACACACACACACACACACTGTCTGATGTTTTTGGGTAATAACTGTGGCAGCAGAGGTGTACAGGTCTGTAATTTTGCTACCTACCTTGTATGATACCATGCCGTGGGCCCAACAGCAATTTCGGTCGGTTTGTGGTGCCTTTGTACCAGTTTTCGTCAATTTTATGTTGAAGCGAGCAGTGCTGAAAAGGAAAAGCTGGGTGGCCATGATAACAATATGCACGAGAAGGGTTGGTTTGATGATGAATGTAGATGTTTTAGGAGAAATGTTCGGAGATTACTTAGAAAGAACAGAAGAACATTAGATAAAGATGATAACAGTTTATACGTTTGGACTAGAAGAGAATATAAACATCTTTGTGACAAGAAGAAAAAAGAAGTTAATAAAAACTTGTTGGATGATTTAATAGTGTCTATTAAAGATCAAAAAGAGTTTTGGGAGTGTTTGAATAAAATTTCGTCAAAGCAGAAGCAACCCAAAAACAAAATTTCTGTAGATAATTGGTTTATACACTTCAAAGCCTTACTTGATACAGATTCGTATCACAGCAGTGAACCAGATTTGCCAGCGATGGAGAATGAACTTATGAATCAACCAGTATCAAAAGAAAGAGTTTTAATTGCACTAAGAAAGATTAAGAACCATAAAACTGCAGGTCCTGATGGAATCATCGGAGAGTTTTTGAAAGCTCCATGTGAAATATTTGTAGATTTTTTTGGGTAAAATTGTTCAATACTTTATGTGATAAGGATATTTTCCCGATAGTTGGTGTGAATTGTTAACCGTTCCACTTTATAAGAAAGGGGATGTAAATGATACTAATGATTATAGAGGCATATCACCGTCCAATATCAGTAGCAAAGTATTTAGTACAATCATTAATAGGAGGCTTCAGGAATATGTGGAGCATAATAATATAACAGACGAACATCATGCTGGCTTTAAACGAGGATATTCAACAACTGATTATATGTTTACTCTTTTGTCTCTTATTCAGAAACAGTTTTTTTCTAAATCGTAAACTCTACGTAGCGTTTATTGATTTTGAAAAGGCGTTTGATTATATCAATAGAAATTTATTATGGCCTATTCCGATAAAACAAGGGATAACAGGGAAGCTCTTCAAGTGTATTAAATGTATGTACGGCGTAGTTAAAACAAGAATTAGATGTGGTAACAAACTTACAGATTATATTAATTGTACAAGGGGAGTAAAGCAGGGTGATGTGTGTTGTCCTGTTTGGTTTTCTTTCTTTATAAATGAATTAGTATTGGAAGTAATAGACCAGGGAAGGCATGGTGCTAGTTTCACTGTTGACTTAATAGAATTGTTTATATCATTACTTGCTGATGATATCGTATTGCTCTCAGACACAGTTACTGGTCTACAAAAACAACTAAATAATTTGAAAAATTCAGGAACTAAATTGCAATTAAAGGTTAATCTTGAAAAAAGTAATATCATTGTTTTTAGAAAAGGGGGGGGGGATATTTGGCAGCAAGGGAAATGTGGGTTTACGATGGCATTGTTCTACCAGTTGTTAATGCTTACAAATACCTTGGCACTGTTTTCTTTACTCGTTTGAGCTTTGTAGCTGCATGCAGAAACTTGTCTGGTAAAACAAAGAATGCACTGCTGCAAGTTATGAAGAAACTTTTTTTTGTTGAACAATAACTCTCTTGACATTTTTTTAAATACTCAGATAGAACCAATCGTACAGTATGGTTCAAAATTGTGGGGATTAGATAAGACTGCTATTGTACATTGTGAATCTCTTCACTTATTGGGACTAAAAAAAAAAAAAAATAGGATTCGACATGAAAACATTTAATGATCTCGTGTATGGGGAAACAAACAGATATCCAATATATATTAATTCTGCAGTAAACTGTGTTCGTTATTGGTTGAAACTGTTAACAATGAATGATAGTACTGATGATAGTACTATTCGAAACCTTGCATGTTATCTATGTAGAGCTTTTAAAACCAGAGACACCGTATTGTCTTAGTTTATTTCTTTATTAAGCTGTGGAATCAATTGCATAAACACTGACAGTTATGACATTTACAAATTTTGTTATTGCCCCTTGTTCATGTGGGGCGTGGCAATGAATAAGTTATCTGTCTCAGTCTCAGTCTCTCTCTCTCTCACACACACATACACACACACATGTGCACGCATACACACACACAAACACGCACGCACGCACACACACGCGCGCGCGCATCGCGTGCGCTTGGACGAGTATCAAACTTGTACCTGGCTGTTGCCGTTGTCAGCGGTATTCAGATCAACGCACGTTCCTCTCAGGTCGATGACCGGTTAGTAGGCTGAGGGTGGGTGGGTGGGGGAGAGGAGACGGTAAGAGTGAGAAGAGTTAATGGAGAAGGTGTGTGTGTGTGTGTGTGTGTGTGTGTGTGTGTGACACAGAGGGACGGATGGTTGCCGAATCATTGCTTCGCCACCACGACCGTGCACAGTGAAGTAGGTCATGGACGCGAATTAGGTCACGGATTGTGAACTAGGTCATGGCTTGGTTGGCCGGAGTCTTACGTCAGAAGCTAGTGTGTCTGTCCTTTGCTGCCATTAAGCCAAGTGGAGGGAGATAAAGAGAGACAATGCGTGTGTTTCTCTCTCTCTCTCTCTGTATGTGTGTGCTTAAAAAATTCAGTTTTTATTCTTGTTCAAACTGGTCATTTGAATAGCATGCTTACTTGTTGTTAAATGAGAGAAACAAAAATTGCCTCGTTTCAGGTATACAAACTTACAAGGTTTTTTTTTTGTTTTTGTTTTTTTGAAAAATGTTAACATACCTGTGTTACACATGAACGAACTATACATATTTTTCATAAATTTCAGGAAAATGTATACCTTGAGAAGAAAAAAAAAGAGAAAGAAAGAAAATGAAGAAGATTCAGACGGCGTTTCTTTCTTCACTGCTTCACTGGAGAGCGAGAGAGAGAGAGAGAGAGAGAGCTGTTGACAGCAGCCAATGTCATTTGGCTGACATTATATAGACTGACCTCTGTCTGTTAGTAAACGTCTTCTCAACCTTCGTGGGGCCTGGGTGTGTGTGTGTGTGTGTGGGGGGGGGGGGGGGGGCGGAGGGGAGGATCACACACACACACACACACACACAGAGGCTTAAGAGACACCTGTTGTGCCCTTTATTTTTTGTTTACAGAGGTGACTGCCCGGTTAGTAGGTTGAGCTGGGAGAGGGTCGGGGTGGGGGAGGGGGGGGGGGCGATTGCCGGTGAGAAGAGTGGACAGAGGGGGGTGGTGGTGGTGGCGGAGCGTTATGGGTTGGCGGCGGATGGCAACAAGAAATAAAAACAGGGAGGGTGGTGGAGGCGAGGGAGGCAGGTGGGAAGATGGGGGAGGAGGAGGAGGGGTGTGAGGCTGCGACGTTGTACAAGTGGCTGCAACGATGCGTGTACCATGAACTAGGTCATGTTCTGTGAAGTAGGTCATGGCTGACGGCGAAACGCTTTGCTAACTGCACGGACCGAGTCAATGTTGTGTGTATATAATTATGCGCGCGACCCCCTCTATTTGCCTTCCCCCCACTGCCCCCTGCCCCCCCCCCCCCCCAACCCCTCTCGCCCCCTGGCGAAGGCAAGTGATTGGGGAACTGAGGACGGAGGAGGTCCTTGCACCAATTCATCAGTGTATACTGTTGTGTGTATGATCGGGTTGGCGGTGGAGGTGGGTCTTTAAAAAAATTGTGTGTGTGTGTGTGTGTGTGTGTGTGTGTGTTATGCATAAAGCAATAACAATGTTATGTTGTTGCACACACTATGGTCGCCACGCGCACACATGCACACGCTCACTCAGTCTCTTGTACCAGCGCATTTCGGTGAAAGCCAGACTCAATATAAACTGCCCAGAGTGAGCCCCCGTACGTATAACCTGGCTAGAATAAAAATTATGGACACGTATAAACTAGCCAGGCCAGGCTTCATTGTACCTGGGGTAAAGTTTAGCCTTGGCCAGTTTATTTCCTCTTGGACTGACAATTTTATTCCCCCCTCTTTTTCTCTTACATACATTGATATTTGAAGGGTGTGAATATTGCGAAGATTTACAACCTTTGATTGAAAGCTATGTGAAGTGCGATGGATTTTTTTTTCTCACAACATTTACCATACAACGGGCTTTATTCAATATTGGGAAAATGGGAAAGTTTGAAGGGTGTTAATGTTGTGAAGATTTACAACCTTTGAATGAGGGCTATGTGAACTGCGATGGATTTAAAAAAAAAAAAATTTTTTTTGCACAACATTTACCATACTATGGGCTTTATTCAAGATTGGGAAGATGGGAAAACAAGTTTGTGCCTATGAACAAAATTTATCTCCAAAGTCGGGTTCATTGTTGACGGGAACCAGAAAAGCTTTGTTAGCTATTAGTATATCAAATTTGCAACAGTTGTTTATTTATCATAATAAATGCATGTAGTTTGGAACATTTTTTGTATTAGTACTTTCTTAATACTGATTTAGTTATAGTATTGAATATTTGAAAGTCTTATTTTGGGTGTGGAATTGTCACTGATTTGATAGTGTAGTCCTTCATGCTCCAATAACAGTGAAAGCTCTGTGTGTGTGTGTGTGTGTGTGTGTGTGTGTGTGTGTGTGTGTGTGTTGTATGTGCGTGTGTGTGTGTGTGTGTGTGTGTGTGTGTGTGCGCGCGCGCGCGCCAGTGTGTGAGTGTGCCAGTGTGTGTGTGTGTGTGTGTGTGTGTGTGTGTGTGTGTGTGCCACGGTGAGTGTGTGTGTCCAGTGTGTGAGTGTGCCAGTGTGTGTGTGTGCCAGTGTGTGTGTGTGTGTGTGTGTGTGTGTGTGTGTGTGTGTGTGTGTGAGTGAGTGCCAAAGTGTGTGTGTGTGTGTGTGTGTGTGTGTGTTTGCATGCGCTCGTGTGATACTGATTTACTTGTTTCTTTTCTTGCTCTTTTTCTTTATAGTTTTCTTTTTCTCAGTTCCGTCCGAACCCCAGCGAGGGCACTACTTTCAGTATAAGTAGTAAATATACTTTATGTCAATCTGTGAAACTGTTTTTTTTACTTTATTTTATTTCTTTATTTTTTAAAATTTCCATGGATACTTTAGACAGACTGACCGAATCACACATATAACTGAAAAAGAAATGCAGTCATAGGTATATCGCCTTACTTAATGACTTATCGTAGAGTCGTAGTCGTAATAAAACACAAATAAATACTGACTCACTCAGATGCAAATCAGTAATACCTTTGCAAGATTTTTACATGCTGAATAACTATTTGAAAAAAAAAAAAAATCAAATTTTAAGAGCTATCTTGGTTGACTTATCTGCAAATTCTATGCAACATTTCTTCTCGGTAGGAGAAAGGAAAAGAAAACGAAACAATGAACACAAACCGAACTCAGTAAAACGGCAAACCGCAACTGGCCGGCAATACAAAACACAACGATTTCACTCTTAGTATTTACGCACCATCTTATACTGCCGCCGGAAAAAAATAGATTAAACTCCTTATTAGCTGTTAAATGTACGCAATTATTTCATTCCCTTTTGATGAAAAAACAAACAAAACAAAACAAAACAAAAGACTATGGTGGACTCTGAAGACCTCACTACGTACGGTTTTTGCGTAGGAAAGGCATCTGTTTTTGTTTTTTGTTGCTTATTTATTTTATTTTACTTTTTTTTTTACATGTGAAAGTAGAAGTGTTGTACCGCATTTTGATCAATCCGCACGCCTTGAGACTACATTTATACCGTGAAACAACTGGAAACTGAAACTGCTGGGATCTGTGCTGTTACCATGCAGGCACAGTCACTCACTGTTAATTGGCTCCACAGAAAAAAAAAAAAGACCTTTTACACGATGTGACATTCTTGACAAGTGAAACTCTTTGTTCTGGTATTTTGTTTTTTTGTTTTTTGAGGTAATTGAGGAAGGCCTGTCTCAGTCAGTCAAGTCAGGCTTTGGGAGGGCCATCCACCAAAGTTCATACGACAGGAATGACAGCGGAGGAATCGAAGAGGAGTAACTATATCATGGATCATGTGCACAAAGTGAGACGAGTGCTCTCCCTGTCCATGTCATTTTTGTACAATGACAGTTTGGAATTTTCTGTTTGCGATTTCTCTCCTGGTCTGTTTTAAAAGCAGTGTAATGTCACTCGCAACTCAGAACACCTGTCCCACCTCACTGCCCCTAGGGGGTGGGGGCAAAGGAGCCGGGAGAAAGATCTGCACAATAGTCTTACTTATGTAAGTTTTGAACAAACTGGTATGTCAAGTTATTGAATTAAGATAAGATTTGAAAGATTATAATTAATAATGGAACAGTGTCTGTTATTTTGTAGTATATATTCCAAGAACGAAGGACCGTAGTGTGTAAAACAGTGTTCGGAAACAATAGGATTTGTTTAAGGTAACTCGGGATTTCAAAGATACCACCGTCAGTGTTTCAGCTCAGACTGTGGCGAATGCAAGCCATGGTGGGATGGACTGTAAAACTTTTCCAAGTGACTGAGAAAGGTTCGAAGGCGCAGAACCAGTCAATGAACTGAAACACATTCAATCTATTTTGAACTTTATTCTTCCATGTATTAGATGCCAGTGTGTGACACAGAAGTGGTGTACACGGTTGTTTGCGAAAGACTTTCAAGGTCAGACACAGAGCTGCTGCGTTTTGAACTTTCTGTTGATCTTGAGGTCAGTTCTGTGATGGAAGAAGGTAAAGACATTAAGAAAGAATTGCAGGGATCAAATCTTGAAAGACCGCACGGAGTGACAGTGTTTTTGTTGCATCATCTTTGATGTGTCTCCTGATTGAACCCTACTTCATTAATGTTGTGCTTAAATCAAATGGCAGTTTTTGTCACATTGATTGAGTTTAGAATCAATAATGAATCTTAAGTTTGTTGCATTGCTTGTGAAAATTATATCATAGAAGCCCTCCTTCATCCCTCTCCCCTACCTCCACCTCCCTTCCACACTCATTACTAACCTTTGTATTATCATTTCTCCTGTTTTTATCCAAATAATAATTTCAAAATAATCGTCTGCTTGATCAAGGGCAGCTACTCCCAAACAGGAAGTTCAGGCAAATTCCCCGCTAGCTTGTGCCACGTCGAGGAGACAAAACTTGTTTACATCGCCAACGGTACCAAGCATCTCTGTGAAGACTTCGGCGAAAAAGGAAAAGAAAAGGTCTCACATATGGGCAGTGCCTTCAGCTCCGAGGTTCCGGTTGGAGGAACGGAGGGCTATCATGTCCTTAAGGTAGGATATTTGATTATAGCTGTTGGTCCTGTGTTCGGATTAGGGGAGCTTTGGTCCTGCGGCTGGCCCTGACTTCAGTGACAAACATGTTCATCAGCCTGGGCAAGCAGCTGTTCTGCTGATCGATGGTTACAATCAATAGACATGCTGAAGTCATTTGTTAGTGGTGATAATTGCTGACACATATTAGGAATAATTTCCTATTCGTTTTTTCCCCCTGCCTTTCATGAATGCCATACGTCACGGACATACAGGGATCGATACACGCACAGATGCACGCGAGCACGCACACGCACACGTACGCATGCACGCACTCTTGTCTTAATCTCTCATTTTCTTACATAATGCAGTCAACTGCACACACACAGAGGCACACACGCCTGTACACACACACGCACGCACGCACGCACGCACATACACACGCACGCACGCACGCACGCACGCACTCACTCACTCACTCACTCACTCACTCACTCACTCACTCACTCACTCACTCACACACGTACACAAACACACACATACACAGACACGCACAGAGGATCGAGCGTGCACTGAATGAGGCATATATATACTTCTATGTGCGCACGTAATTGCTTGCAGGCATGCTTGCACACATGCACCCCAGCCCCCATTTATCTAAGTACATGTGCATGCATGTGTGTGTGTGTGTGTGTGTGTGTGTGTGTGCGTGCATGCCTTATATGTAAATTGTAATGCACACATGTCAGAACTGTGAATGCAAGCTCGTGTGTGTGTGTGCGCGCGTGTGTGTGTGTGTGCATGCGTGCATGTGCGTTTGTGTGTGTGCATCTCTGTGTGTGTGTGTGTGTGTGTGTGTGTGCATGTATGTGTGTGTGTGTGTGTGTGTATGTGTGTGTGTGTGTGTGTGTGTGTGTGTGTGTACGCACACTGAAACATGTTTTTGTTTGCTTAAACTAGTTAAAGAAGTGTATTGAATAATCATACAGATGTGTGTTTTATTAGGTACATGACAATTCACCAGGACAAGCAGCAGGACTTCAGGCATATTTTGACTTCATAGTTGCCATTGGGACCACAAGATTAGTAAGTATTTACCTGGGCTGCAGAGTTACTCATGTATCATTTTGCCATGGAATCTGCAACCATTTAGCTAAGTATATAGCTGTAGAAAACAATAAGAACAAAACAGTGCAGATACAGAATTCATGGACACACATGCACACACACACACACTCATGCACACACACACACACACACACACACACACACACACACACACACACACACACACACACACACACACACACGCATGCATGCATGCATGCATGCTCGCACTTGTGAGCATGCGTGTATGCGCACACACAAACACACACAAACATGCGCGCACACACACACACATACACAAAAGGAAAGAAAACAACAGCACAGCATGAAACATGAACTCAGTCTGTCCAAATTCTCAAGACTTTCTCTTCTAATAAGGAAAAAAAGTCACGTCGCACAAGCTTTCTGGAAGCAACCAGAATACACAATTAAAACATAGGAGACAGTGAGACATACATAACAGCAATTTATTGATCAAAAGTGCATGTTTACGAAGAAGTTGCTGTGACAGAAATGGTATTGCATTGGACTTCTGATGAAGTGATCAGGGATTGAGATGGGAACGGCACTTTACTTCGATTTTCCTCACTGTACCCAGATGTGAATGGGTACTAAACTTCAGTCAGGAAGGTTAACTCTCTCCGGATGATGGAATGCATGACCATTCTTACATAAAATGTATTCGGTTTCGGATAACGGAATGGAATAGCATTTTCCAAAAATAAAAATCCATCACTCGCTGTACACATGATTTTGTGATTAGCTAAGCAGAGCGCACTATTCTGGGTCACTCCACAACTGAATGGTATAATTGGCCAGCATGTCATGTGTGGGCCGTCTCGCACACACGCTGACAAACTCACTGACTGGTCATCTGCTCGCATGCCAGCCTGTTAGCAAAGTGAGTTCTTCTCAGAATTTTGTGAAGCAAACAAGGCAGCGATGGCAATGTTTTAGTGTTGCTGAAGTACTTGAAATGCTACAAACTGAAGGGTCGGACATTGAAGAGGTGGATGATGACAAAGAAGAAAGTGAATTAAGTGCAGAAAGCGAGCATGGGTATGGTGATACGGGGTGAAAAATTGGCATTATTTTCTACTTAATGGCAAAACTAAAAATAAGATGAGAAATTAGATTTTTTTTTATATGTAATAGCGGAACACATGATAAACCAGTTCTAAAAGTTTCATTTTCTTACTCTGTATTTTGTATTTTTTGTAATTTTTTTTCCAAACCATTGCAAATGAGCTTGTGGGGAAAAGCAAGGGAGAAAACTTGTCATCCTGAGTGAGTTAAAATTTAACCTATTCAACCCTGGGGAGTTTACAGTCTCACTCACAACAGGCTTCCATGCCATACTGATGTGGGAAAAAACCCACAGAAAATATATATTGTATTTCCTCCTGATAACGTGTGGACACATCCAGAAATACATTAGAAGTTACTTCCCATCCTTTGTGGTTTGTGCATAAATGAAAAAAAAAAAAGTGAAAACCATTTAAATGAGGCGAATTTTGATGCCAGTGAGTTAAAACGCCTTCCAGTGCTGAGCCACAGACACAGTAGATATGATTCACTGCCTTGACAGCTGTAAAAGCCTGTGGGATTGTTAACCTTCAAAATGTTTTCATGTATGATGTGCACCTAGTATTTGGCAGATCTGTGTGTATGCATGTGCCCTAATACCATGCTGTTTCATTTTCAGAACCGAAATAATGAGACACTAAAAGAGCTGCTGAAGTCTCACCTGGAGACCCCAGTGACCATGATGGTGTACAGCAGCAAGACGCAGAGCGTGAGGGATGTCAGCATTGTCCCCTCTGAGCATTGGGGTGGACAGGGGCTGCTGGGCGTCAGCATCAGGTAGAATGTTTTTGTAAATGTATTCTGTTATTCGCCTGTTATTATTCATCTTTTTTTTGTGTTTTGCTACCCCAGAATTTGGGACATTTTGTTTACTGCATTCCATGATGAAGAATGATGATGATGGGGGTGATGCTGCTGCTGCTATTAAGGTCTGTTTTTGTTTGGGACTGCTTAACAAGGCTGTACTCTCAAGGCTGTACTGACACAGACACACACAGACACACAGATACACACACACACACACACACACAACAAACACACACACACATTCATATATACACACCCACACATGTGAGCCCACATATGCTGTCTTTCTCTTGCGTGTGCATTCAGATACCTGAACATGCATACATATGATTATTCATTCCAACAATATTCATATTCATGTGTATACTTTTGTTTTGTTAATTGTTAATTCCCATAAATGTTCATATAGATTTTTTTTTTTGTTAATTATTTATTACAGCTAATATTCATGTACATTTTTGGTTTTGTTTATTTTCATGTTTTTGTTTTTTCTCTCTCTCCAGATTTTGTTCCTTTGAGGGTGCGAATGAAAATGTCTGGCACATTTTGGTGAGTGTTTTGCACATGTAAAAGACAAGCATTGAATGGACAGTGTTATTGTGTACTATGCAAAAGACACACATGCAAACAGTTTCCTGAATCTGTTACATGCAATTATTTTTTTTTTTTTTCCAGCTGCTTGGGTTTTTGTTTTTTCTTTCACAAGCACCAGGCTGTATCAGTTGTCTGAAATTGAATTGATGAATTTAGTCACCTCCATTTTGATTAGAAATTTAGATTTTGTTCATGGACTTTTCTGCTTTGAATCAGAATGATATTCATGTATTGTTATTATGGCCATTCAGTGCTGTAGACTTTTACTATTTCCCTGTTCCTAATTAATGTTAAAGAAGTTAGTTTCATGGTGGAATGTTCCATATCATCTACAAGGACCCATTCCATAATTTTTCTGTCTATAGTTTCTGTAGCCCACTATACCTACATGTATTTATAGGTAATGTCTTCCATCCCTTTGTTTCGGAGTAATGCATGCATGTGAAATTGGTTTTTAATTACACATACTTAACCATGACCCAACTAGTGCAGACTCCGGCAGGGGTCTGACATTCCTGTCCTGTGCAAACTACTATCCGCCTATGCGGAGAAAACGAAACTACGGCCGATAACCAATTCCTTTTTTTTTAAAAAAGCAATTTTATTTGCTTCTGTACATGATTTAGTGATGTCCTTTTAGATAGTCGGGACAGCAGTTGCCTCCACTGACGTGACTGACTATTGTACATACATGTCTCTGTTTAGGAAGGAAAGCAGAATGGTTAAGACACTCAGCTGCCAATACAGAGAGTCCATGAGGGTGTGGGTTTGAATCCTGCTCTCGTCCTTTCTTGCAAGTTTGACTGGAAAATCAAACTGAATGTCTTGTCTTTCGGATGAGACAGTAAGCTGAGGTAGCATGTGCAGCACGCTCTTGGTGCACTGAAAAAGAAGCCATGGCAATGAGAGCGTTGTCCTCTGGAAAAATTCTGTAAAAAGAAATCCACTCTGATAGGTACACAAATATATAAGCATGCACTCAAGGCCTGACAAGTGTATTGGGTTATGCTGCTGTCAGGCGTCTGCCTAGCAGATGTGGTGTAGTGTATATGGATTTGTCCGAACGCAGTGACACCTCTTCGAGAAACTGAAACTGAAACTGTCTCTGTTCAGGAAGTTCAGCCGGGGTCTCCAGCAGAACTGGCAGGCCTGAAGTCCAACACTGATTACGTGATTGGTGCAGAATCTGTTCTTCACCAGGTGAGTCTTCTTGTTTCTGGCTTTTTTCGGTACTGTCATCTCTTCCTTTCTTTATTTTGTGCCATGCTTACAGTCCATTTATATATATTTTCTTCTAGGAAGCCTTGAATACTTTTTTTGTCTTTTTGTGGACTTGATAATTGGGTGTTCTTTCTGTGTAATAGTCATTTCTTTGTACCAAGGGTGTATGAGGCACTTGTGAATTTCAGCTTTTGTATGCCTGTTGTTACATGTTTTTGTTTTATTATGTGTAATTATATTTATGTTCTGTTTAGTTGTTTTTTTTCATTCTTGGTTTGTGTACATGAATGTGACTGTACTTGTGCTCAATTTTCTTTTTCTTTTCAAGATTTTTTGTTGTTGTTTTGGTTTGATTTTTCTATTCCTTCAGGTTCTATGGAACCAATATTTAAGTTCTGTTTTGGTTCTGATGTGACCCTGTTTGGTCAGCTGGGTGATGAGCAACAAGAGATAGATCTCTTTATGTGTCTGATAATCATATTTGGTCTGTGCATAGGTCAAGGGTTGGGCCTTGGTGTCTGTTAGTCTGTTGCATGTGAAGTGTTTGTGTGTGTGTGTGTGTGTGTGTGTGTGTGTGTGTGTGTGTGCTTTCCCAGTCATTTGCCTTGTGTGTATCCTTCACCTTACTGTATTTCTTCATGTTTTTATTTATTTGTTTATTTTGCCTAACAATTTTATTCCATTTGAAGTAAATGTTTTACACAAAGTCCAAGGTAGGCTCTCAAGGGCCGATGAGTGTGTTGGGTTTGTGTGAAGGTCAAGCATCTGCTTTTTTGTTGTTGTTGTTGTTGTTGTTGTTCAGCAGCATTTAGAATGTACGGATCAATCCGCACAGTTTGACAGCTCCAGTTGAAAAGGAAGGTGAACGGTTGTGTGCAGAGTGAAGACCTGTTTGCACTGATCGAGTCCCACGAAGGGATGGACCTGAAGCTGTACATCTACAATTCTGAAAGGGACTCCTGTCGAGAGGTCACCATCACACCCAACGGTGCCTGGGGAGGAGAAGGCAGGTGAGACACTGATACTGGCACAGGTATGATGTAATTGTATTTGTATATGTATTTCTTTTTATCACAAGAGACTTCTCTGTGTGAAATTCGGGCTGCTCTCCCCAGGGAGAGCGTGTTGCTACACCACAGCGCCACCCTTTTTTTTTTTGTATTTTTTCCTGCTTGGAGTTTTATTTGTTTTTCCTAAGTGGATTTTTCTACAGAATTTTGCCAGGAACCCTTTTGTTGCCGTGGGTTCTTTTACATGTGCTAAGTGCATGCTGCACACAGGACCTTGGTTTAACATCTCATCCGAATGACTAGCATCCAGACCACCACTCAAGGTGTAGTTGATGGGGAGAAAATATCAGCGGCTGAGCAGTGATTCGAACCAGCGTGCAGAGATTCTCTCGCTTCCTAGGCGGACGTGTTACCTCTAGGCCATCACTCCATTAGAAAAGGGTTGAAGGTCCGATAGCCTTCAGTGACCATCAGGACAGTGAATCCATATCCACTGTGTCAGGAGCTTGGCATGGAATGGCGGAGCCTAATCCTTTCCTTCCACCTTGTTAACCTTCCCCAGCCAGGGTCAGGTGCCCTCTGTCAAGGTTCAGCTTTCCTGTTTTCTCCCTCCAACTCGTTCTTGTGGCTTGAATGTAGGTCTTTCAGTACTTAGCAGAATAGGCTCCGAGGGCAGCATTGTTCTCTGGAAATGGGTTGTTCTCTTCCTTCTGTCTAATTCTGGCTACTTCCTCTTCCAGCTCCTGTAGCTCTTCAGTCAAGTACGGCCTGTGGGTTATGTGAGTTGCTGCATGGGATTTTTTCTGGGGCTGTTTTTAGGATGGCCTGGTTGAAGAGTTTGGAGGCTTTGTTGGTGATGAAGTCATCCACCTTGATGCCTTTGCAGTATTTGTCAGAGAGATGTGAGAGCATTTCCCAAATCTGCTTTATAGTAATTCCATCTGGGGAAGGACTTTGGGTTGCTGGGCCTGTACTGCAGATCGATGGCCAGTAACACTGGTCCATGGTCACAGGCTGCCAAGTGGCTCTGCACCTTTCAGATGGTTTTCCGGGAAAGTACTTCAGCTGCAAAGGCTAGGTCTGGGGTCGATGCTGAAATCCATCAGCGAGAGAAAAGGATTGGTGGGTCCTCTGGATCATTCAGCAGAAGCATGTTGTTCTCATTCTGCCAGTCCTCCACTTCATCTCCTTTGCGGTCAGTGTTGTCCTAACCCTAACAAGTAGAGTGTTGAAGTCACCAACAGCCAGGCAGGCATCATGTGGTAAATGTATCGTCTGCATTGAGAGATCTTTGTCTTCAGGGCAGTACAGGTTGAGGATGGTGATAACCCAGTTGCCAAGGTGATGTTAACTCCATGGATTTCGGCTTGTTGGTTTGTGTCCTCTTTGAAACCTGTGGCTGGAATTTTATTCCTGATGAGTATTAGCACTCCTCCTTTGTGTCTTCCTTCCTATCCATCCTGGGGTTGTATCAAGAGACCATTGTGCCTCTGGGTAAATATGTACCTGTGGACAAATCTGCCCGAGGCAAGGCAAACTGCACGAGGGTGAGCAGTAGCTAGTATTCAGGAACACTTGAGTTTACCTATGGGTCTCCAAACCCAAAGGCAAATTTGCCCTTACTTCTTGCCAAGGGTGACTGCCCACGAACCAGAGGTAAATATAGCAGATCCTTTTGTAGCATTGTTTTTGTTGAGGGAAAACAGGTGTGCTTTGTGGATGGCCCGTGTTTTGCTAACTCTCATGACAATGCTCTCAGCTGTAGGGCGGTGAGAAGTAAAAGAGGTGTGCAGAAGGGAATCACCAGGATTCTTAACCCGGAGAGCGCGATGAGCCACTATCGTGGCTCTCCCTGTGAAGTGCGATGGGCCACGATCGTGGCTCTGTTTACATAAGGTCCGTACGATAAAACTGCCTCGTTCTGGTGTTACTGCCTCCCTGCTTGTGTTTGCACAAACTTTGACCAAGTTTACAAGTCCAGATCTCCCTATTTTTGTAAACAATGAGTGACACTGAAGTTGACAAAGCTCAGGAAATGAGTGACCTTGTCACCAGTGATGATTCGTTTGCTGACAGGGATTCTGGTGAAAACGGCTTTGTTATTTTGACACTTGGGCATGCTGGGTTGCTTGTTGTTCATTCAGTTTTGTGTCTCCAGCCACAAAAACTGGGAGGTGGGTGATGGGGGTGGGTAGGGGTGGTAAAGTGGGTTAGGCATGGATCTATTGCGATTTCTTGACCAAATCAAGTTAGAAAACTGGAAATTATTTTGATTTAAAGCATTGTTGCTGCTTTTGAAAGCAACATGAGCTAAAAGAAAACATTTATGTCTGTTTTTGCCTGTGATTGCATTAAGTATTGTAGATGTGCGCGTGCGTGGCGTCGGTGGGCGTGTCTCAAACAAATAATACAATGCTTATAATTTCATTGTTTCAGTTATATTCATATCATGATTCTGCAGCCAGAACATTTTCTGTACAGTTTAATGCCAGTTTTGAGATTTTGACTCTGTAAAAGATGTGAAAATAACCATAAACATTGTGGTTGACGTTTTTGGAAAACAAGTGTGCAAAATTTGTTGTTTATATCCTGTGGAATATCTCCAACTACATACAAGGTACAGCCTTTTTCTTACTTTTATCTGTTTCTTCATTCACTCTACTTTCCAAAAATGTATAGGTTTACCTATTTATTCTTACTGATAAGCATACAAATGCCCCAAATCAGAGCACAGGTAGCGGAGGCAAACTATCCCTTTGTTTTAAGCATGATTTCTGCATGTATGTTTTATTATATCCAGCACTTTGAGGGTTAATCATCGATGATGAGTCAGCTGCCTGAGCACACCACGCATGTCTTGCTTTAAGGCAAAATAAAGTTTTGTCTTAATACGCCTCCTGAAGGTTTGGTATCATCTGGCAGTGAACATGTGGTTAGTGTTCAGGTTGGTTTGTTGGACACAGGCCACTTCAGTGTTTTCTTTGTGCATTCTCTCTGTAGGTGGAATCTTCTTGTTGTAGACACCCTCAGCATTCCACTGGAGAATGTTGAGTGGTCTTGTGGTTTCTCCACAGTCTGATGTTCTTTGGTCAGTAGCATTTACCCTTCTGCCTCACAAACCTGGCTTCTTGCAGCGGGATGGGGTGACCACCAGACGCATTGGGTGGGCTCTTTTGAGGCCCAGGTCCCGGCACTCTACAAGCCAGGGCTGAAACATTGGCTATGGCTATTGTGTTGTTTCCTTGTGTCTCAGTCTGTCTCTAGCCTGGGCTGCAACATTGGCTATGGCTATTGTGTTGTTCCATTGTGTCTCTATCTGTCTCTAGCCTGGGTTGCAATATTGGCTATGGCTATTGTGTTGTTTCCTTGTGTCTCAGTCTGTCTCTAGCCTGGGCTGCAACATTGGCTATGGCTATTGTGTTGTTCCATTGTGTCTCTATCTGTCTCCAGCCTGGGTTGCAATATTGGCTATGGCTATTGTGTTGTTCCATTGTGTCTCTATCTGTCTCTATCCTGGGTTGCAATATTGGCTATGGCTATTGTATTGTTCCATTGTGTCTCAATTTGTCTCTAGCCTGGGCTGAAACATTGGCTATGGCTATTGTGTTGTTCCATTGTGTCTCTATCTGTCTCTAGCCTGGGCTGCAACATTGGCTATGGCTCTTGTGTTGTTCCATTGTGTCTCTATCTGTCTCTAGCTTGGGCTGCAACATTGGCTATGGCTATTGTGTTGTTTCCTTGTGTCTCTATCTGTCTTTAGCTTGGGTTGCAACATTGGCTATGGCTGTTGTATTGTTCCATTATGTCTCAATTTGTCTCTAGCCTGGGCTGAAACATTGGCTATGGCTATTGTATTGTTCCATTGTGTCTCTATCTGTCTCCAGCCTGGGCTGCAACATTGGCTATGGCTGTTGTATTGTTCCATTGTGTCTCTATCTGTCTCCAGCCTGGGCTGCAACATTGGCTATGGCTCTTGTATTGTTCCATTGTGTCTCTATCTGTCTCTAGCTTGGGCTGCAACATTGGCTATGGCTGTTGTATTGTTCCATTGTGTCTCTATCTGTCTCTAGCTTGGGCTGCAACATTGGCTATGGCTGTTGTATTGTTCCATTATGTCTCAATTTGTCTCTAGCCTGGGCTGAAACATTGGCTATGGCTATTGTATTGTTCCATTGTGTCTCTATCTGTCTTCAGCCTGGGTTGCAATATTGGCTATGGCTATTGTAATGTTCCATTGTGTCTCTATCTGTCTCCAGCCTGGGCTGCAACATTGGCTATGGCTGTTGTATTGTTCCATTGTGTCTCTATCTCTCTCCAGCCTGGGCTGCAACATTGGCTATGGCTGTTGTGTTGTTCCATTGTGTCTCTGTCTGTCTCCAGCCTGGGCTGCAACATTGGCTATGGCTGTTGTGTTGTTTCCTTGTGTCTCTGTCTGTCTCCAGCCTGGGCTGCAACATTGGCTATGGCTCTTGTATTGTTCCATTATGTCTCAATTTGTCTCTAGCCTGGGCTGCAACATTGGCTATGGCTCTTGTATTGTTCCGTTGTGTCTCTATCTGTCTTCAGCCTGGGCTGCAACATTGGCTATGGCTCTTGTATTGTTCCGTTGTGTCTCTATCTGTCTTCAGCCTGGGCTGCAACATTGGCTATGGCTACTTGCACCGGATCCCAAAGTGCCAGTTTCCCTCAGACAGCCCTGCTGAATCCCAACAGACGACTGGTGTGGCTGTCGCTCCTACACAGACCAAAGTGGATGGGTTTTCTGAGGTACATGTGCGTACATGTGATTGATAGGTTAATTGTCTGATGAGGTTGACGTTTCTTTTGCCTTCTGCTGCCTTGCTCACTCTTTGTGTGTGTGTGTGTTGCGTGCATGCATGTGTGCATGCGTGCGTTTGTTTCTGTGTTTGTGGTTGCTTCTGTTTGTTTCTCTGTCTATGTTTGTGTTTTTCTGTGTGTGGTAAAGTGCATGATCACAACTGTTTCTGGGTAACCTCCGCTCATTCTCTTTCTTACAGTTAAGTCTGTTTGGTGTCCACATATGTGCACTGGGTTATATCTACCCAAGAAGATAACAGTGGACAGCGCATTTATAATAAACTCTAATTTGATATAATAATGAACACATAATGTGGACTTTGAAAAAGAATAAGCAGTACGCTTTATGCTCTGCTAAAATGCTCTTTCAGTATGCCAGATCTAGATAAACAACAAATTTTCATGGAACCTGACAAAGGCTTAACAGTATACTCTTAAGAAAGCAATGGTTCTTGGCAGCTCGAACTGGTTTTCCAAACCATCACACATGAAAATTGGTTTCTCAGTATGAACCAATGTTATTGGGCACCTCTAGTAATGACAGGTCATGGAATTTTGGACCATTTTTTAAAATCTGACTTCATTTGTGTGTGTATGTGTGTGTGTGTGTGTGTGTGTGTGTGTGTGTGTGTGTGTGTGTGTGTGTACATGCTTGTGTGTGTGTGTGTGTGTGTGTGTGTGTGTGTACATGCTTGTGCATGCTTGTGTGTGTGTGTGTGTGTGTGTGTGTGTGTGTGTGTGTACATGCTTGTGTGTCCTTGTGCATGTGTGTGTGTGTTTGTGTAAGCGTGTGCATGTGCATGTGCTTGTCTAAATGTACGTGTGTTTGTATGTGTGTGTGTGCGTGTGCGTTTGTGCACGCGACAGGTTCCTCTGACAGCGGCCCCCAGCAGTGTGACGGGAGGCATGACCCATGCCGCACAGGCCGGGGCACCGGTGGCAGCAGCACCCACAACCTCCCAGGGAACCTCGCCCCCCCCTCCACCCCTCACCTCCCCTGTCCCTTACTCTGGTGCCAGCATTCCCAGCGCTGCTGTCACGCTTGGTGGCACAGGTACAGTCTCCTGTCGTTGACATCGGATGATTGGGTCTTAGAACAACAGGTCAGAAGTTCGAATCTTCTTCAGCTGCTGGTAACCACAAGCAACCCAGTACTACTTGACGCATTTGGTCGTTGACGTTGGATGATTAGGTCATTATGTCAGGTCAAGAGGTTCTTCTTTTCTACTGGTAGCCATGCAACCCAGTACTGCTTGTTGCATTTGTATTTGTATTTGTATTTCTTTTTATCACAACAGATTTCTCTGTGTGAAATTCGGGCTGCTCTCCCCAGGGAGAGCACGTCGCTATACTACAGCGCCACCCATTTTTTTTTGTATTTTTTCCTGCGTGCAGTTTTATTTGTTTTTCCTATCGAAGTGGATTTTTCTACAGAATTTTTCCAGGAACGACCCTTTTGTTGCCATGGGTTCTTTTACGAATGACTAGCGTCCAGACCACCACTCAAGGTCTAGTGGAGGGGGAGAAAATATCAGCGGCTGAGCCGTGATTCGAACCAGCGTGCTCAGATTCTCTCTCGCTTCCTAGGCGGACGCGTTACCTCTAGGAGTAAACTCAACGTGAAATCCAGTCTGGAGACAGGTGGGCTTCACCAGATTTGACTTGCCCAAGACACGCTCACGGCTGTGCCGCTTAACTTCCAGCAGAGCTATTTAGTTTCAGAGTTCAGTGAGCGGTCAGGAGCACGGCTGCTGACCTAGATTCCTCTGGGATGGGAGGGGGGGGGGGAGGGGAGCGCGCGCCGCGCTCTTTGTGCCTATGTTTCCAGCAGAGAAAGGTGTATTGTTTAAGTGATTTTCATTTAATCATATTCGTGCACACCGGTTTTTGTTTGCTGTCATTTTTGTGTACATGATTCCAGTGAATGTGAACTTTAAGTGTGTTGTGTGATTTACCAGACACTGTCCGAGTGTTTGTGTTACATCCAGTTATTTGACCTAAGTGTGTGTGTGTGAGTGCTGACAAAAATGGAATCTGGTGCGGTAGTGGCAGCATTGCTGACTGGGCAACACACCTTCAGTGAACACTTGAGATGTTTGGATAATATGTGTTGTGTGTGTGGTGAGCGGGTTCTCAGAAGAGATAAAGATAAGGTGTTGAATGCAAGACTTTGTGCCAAGTATTCTTCTGAACTGTTTCGTTTTTTCGGTCTAGATGTTTCGAATGATGAAGAGGGCAAACATCCCACATGCATTTGTATCAAGTGCTACAAAAAAATGAACAAGGGGGGGAGGCAACACACGCAGTCGTCAATTCACTCAAAAGAAAGTATTAGGGATGCAGTCACAAGATGACAAACTGCGTGTCATCATGCAAGAGCACATGACTATTGTCTCCCCCATGCGTCAGCAAGTCGTACCCCAAGCAGGAGAATCACGGCACAAATCAAAAAGTAAAGAATAAAGAAATTTTCAGCCCTGTTCTTTTCTCCACCCTGAATCCCTCCCTCCCGCACACACACATTGTAAGGAAAAAACAAGAAAAGAAAAAAAATGTTTGAGTTTAGTCAGTGTCACACTTCAACTGAGTGGATTACCAACTACAAACAAGGAGTTCATACGGATTTATAAGTTCAGGTAGGAATGGATTTTATTATTTAGAACTTACAAATGCATGTCAGTACGTTACATTGTGATCGTTTACTAAAAGCATGGTATCGTCAAGGTGTATCTTTTAGACTGACCAAATGCATGTCGCAAGCAAAGGCACACATACTGACACGCAAAACATCTAGTCGGCGAAAATCTCTCCCCCCCTCTCTGTGTGCGTCTCTCTCTCTCTCTCTCTCTCTCTGCGTCTGTCTCTCTCCCTCTCTCTCTGTGCCTCTCCCCTTTCTCTCTCCGTACACGTTCCTCTGTTTCTCAGTATGTCTGTCCCTGCATATATATGTCTGCCTGTCCGTCTCTCTTCCCGTGATGTTGAGAGAAGTGTGAAACTTAAGTGGCTGGCAGCAGTTCTCAGTGGAGCTGATCGTTAAATACTGATACTAATTCCGGGGCGGTCTGCCACCTCTAGGTAATGTATCGGCTATATTTTCCTTCCAGTTGTATCGTGGAGACATGCATGTATATCATGATACAAGTTTTATCTCCAAGTAAAACGATGTACACACACAACACGGAGTTGAAATTGAACTACGTTCCGTGTGTGTTCCTCAGTTCGAACAGAATGTTCGTGTGCTCGCTAAGTTTTGGACCGCTTGTACACTGCCTGTAGGAAATTAAACCTGCTCATGTTTGGTATCGTTAAATTTGTCAGAAAATCACACATCCATTCACACCCATAGCGCCCTTCTTGTTGCATTCTGACATAGAGTATTATTTTTTAAAAGCACATAACCCTGTTTCTGACAGTTTATCAGCAGCAGCGAAGCTGTTCACAGCTGTACACACTGCCCGTGTAACATGCGCTCCGCAAAGAATAGCGCGAAGTTAGTGGTGCGCCAGAGCGCTGCCCCATATACTGCCTGCCTGTCTGTCCAGGCTATCACCTTTCCAACGTTTCGCGCTCGCTCGCTGTTCATCCCTCTCCCCTCCGCTTCGCGCCAAAACTAAAAGGGCTGCCTTGTGCCGCCGTGCGCTGCATGTAATCATAATAATTGGATACTTACATAGCACACTATCCAGAAATCTGCTCTAGGTGCTTTACAAAGACACTTTTGTTAACATAGCACATTACATCAATGTTACACACCAAAATGTGGCTAACACACACACACACTATGTATACATACAAACATACATGTCTACCTAACAGCTACCCTCAACACATACACACACATAGGCACGCACAAACATACATAAACACGTGCGCGTGTGCGCGCACACACACACACACACAGTACACATTCATATACATGCATGTAGTTATGTTCACATACATATGTATACACACATAGTCAAGCACAGCTAACGCAAAGGAAGTGGAACTGCCACGATTGAACTTATTGCTGAGGGAAAAGGTGAGTTTTGAGACAGTAGTATTTTACTTTTTCAGACACATAATTTATGCATGTAGAT
>NC_134893.1:35797582-35845082 GCF_041734735.1 Babylonia areolata | reverse complement strand
TTGATTTATTATTTTAACAAAATAAATGTTGGGGAAGGGGGGCAGATTTTCAGCATCTGAAAATTCTTTAGTCTGATTGCACACAGTTTTTGGACCTGAAATATCAAACGAGGTGCAGTGAACTGATATCAAAGTGCAAGTTTGGATTGACAGGCATAATGAAAGCAGTATTATGTATTGACAACATCCTGATGTATTAGGGGTACGTCAGTTGCTCATATTCCTGCATGTACTGTAAACTAACATGTATAGGCGCCTGCCCCCACTTTGCTTAAACTTCACCCTGAAGTCGGGGCTGGGCTTTTTTTGTTTTACTGGGTATTTTACCTGTAGCAGGCATTCATTGTCTCACTCAGTTCCTATCACACAGAACAGGCTGGTTTGGGAGTGAGAACAGAATGGCTATAGGAAATAAGACTGCGTCATGGAGTATCATGATACATAGTCTCACTTGTTTTTTTCAATTACATCATCGACATCTACTGCAGGCATCCTGTTCTTTATCTCTAGATCTAAATCTGCATTGCTTTCTTAAGCAACATGATCACAGTTTTTTAACAAGGGGGCTTGAGGGGGTGGGGGTGGGGTGGGGTGGGGGGGCGAGGAGTGAGGGGCCGTAGACAGGAGTCATGGGGGGGTGTAGGCGTTACAAGGTATTTTACCGTACACACAGTTTTTAACCCAGAATAGGGGGTTGGGCATTTACAAGGTATTTTACCCTACGCATAGTTTTAAACCCAAAATAGGGGTGGGTGTTTACTAGATATTCTAACCTACGCATAGTTCTAAACTCAAAATAGCGGTGGGCGTTTACTAGATATTCTAACCTACGCATAGTTCTAAATCTAAAATAGGGGTGGGCGTTTACTAGATATTCTAATCTACACATAATTCTAAACCTAAAATAGGGGTGGGCGTTTACTAGGTATTCTAACCTACACACAGTTCTAAACCCAAAATGGGGGGGTAGGCATTTGCAAGGAATTTTACCCTACGTATAGTCCTGAACCCAAGTTTCCAAGTTTAAACCCAAGTTTCCAAGCTTGACAGGCTTGGAATATTGTGTGGGGTTAGATGTCTCTGTATGTTAACATCTTACAAAAAGAAGTCTCACAGCACAGATGCAAAAAAAAAAATTTCCTGTCCAGTGTTTGTTTATTCTCCTATTGTGCACTCTCACTTGTCTGGGATTAAAAAGAAGAAAAAGAGAAGAAAATAAGAAAGATCTTTGTTAATACAGAATCTCCTTTTGTTGGATCTCTTGTTTATTGATCTCTTTAACCCTTTGACTGCTGCTGACAAGTAAGCCTGTCAGTGAAGGACTGTGACTTAATAATAATAATAATAATGGATACTTATATAGCACACTATCCAGAAATCTGCTCTAGGTGCTTTACAAAAACGCTTTTGTTAATATAAAACATCATATCTATGTTACATACACACACCAAAATGTGACTGCACACACACACACACACACACACACACACACACACACACATGCTGCATACATACATTTTAACATACATGTGTATCTAACAGCTACCCTAACACATACGCACACATAGGCAGGCACAAACGTACATAAACACATGCACACGCACACACAATACACATTCATATACATGCATGTAGTTATGTACACATACATATGTGTACACACATAGTCTCACTGAGATGAGACAGTCACAACTCCTGTCTTCTTCCGTGTTCCCTGGCCACGCTAGATTTTCAGTCCGGTCAGGACAGCGAAGTCTGCGGTCCGTCGCAGGGACCCAACTGGTCCCCACAGTTTCTCTTGGAGCTCCACCGGGCAGGGCCATGCCTGGCGTCTCAGAGTGTCGAAGGTGGGGCAGGACTGCAGGATATGGGAGGGCACTGGTCAGTATTTGTATCTTTAGATGGTAGAGGTGGGAGAGGAGCTGACAGTGTCCCGTTCGCAGTCTGAAGATAGTGACCTGTGCCGCTCTGTCCAGTTCATGGATGCCGTCCTTTTCGTCTTCCGTCCCGATGTCCAGACGTTGTCCTGAAACTGTCTCTCAGTATCGTATCAGATCTTCGTTAATACAGAATCTCCTTTTGTTGGATCTCTTGTTGTTGATCTTTTTAACCCCTCGACTGATGCTAACAAGTAAGCTTGTCAGTGAAGGGCTGTGACTTCACTGTGAGGAGACAGTCACCACTCTTGTGATTTTTTTTGACTTGTTCCTGTTGGGATTGCATTAGTTTTGTTCAGCAGTGTCAGTTACACAATTTATACGCACACACTCACACACACACGCTGAAAAAAGAGAGGAAGGTGACAGAATGGTTAAGACACTTGTCTGTCGATGAGTGCCTGAGGGTGTGGGTTTGATTCCCACTCTAGCTAGCCCTTTCCCCCAAGTTTGACTGGAAAATCAGTGTCTGGTCATTCGGTTATGAGGATAAACCGTGGCCTCCCGTGCAGCATGCACTTAGCGCACTGTAAAAGAACCCATGGCAGCAAAATTGTTGTCCTCTGGCAATTTTAATCCACTTTGTTATAGTAAAACAAATACTGTGCTCTTGCAGACAAACTAGATAAAAAAAAAATCCACTGTGATAGCTGTATGAATCTGTATGCCTGCATTCAAGGTCTGATCAATGATCAAACATGTTGGGTTTTGCTGCTTTCAGGCATCTGCCTGGCAGATGTATGGTGTAGCCTGTATGGATTTGTCTGACTTCAGCAATGGATGCCTCCTTGAGAAACTGAAAGTGAAACGCAAAAAGTAACATCTGCCTTTCAAGGTCTTTGACACACTGATCTTATTTCACCAAGGCTCAGCTGTCATGGTGTCAGAACTTAATAATAAAGTGCATTTTAAGACGCTTATCCCGTTGGAGAGCTCTAAGCACCATTACAATTTCTTAAGAAGGCAAGAATATTTACACATTTATCCACAAAACTAAGCTCATCCACACACAAGTATATATATCTACACTTATCAACAAAAAAGTATGCATATATATATATATATACATAAAACATTAAAAGGTTTCAGCACTTAAAACCTATGGTGTAGGTTACACCTGGTGTTAACTTACTCAGTCAGATGGAGTTTGTAAAGGTGGGTCTTAAGCCCAGCCTTAAAGGCTGACAATGTGGGAGCCTTTCTAAGTGTCTGGGAAAGTGCATTATAAGTTGAAGTACAAACAAAGGAAAAAGAATGTCTGCCATATTTCTCTTGATCTTGTATTAAATACATTGATGCTGGGCTGATCATGTTTGCAGACTTACTTCATGCATACACACTGTTTTAGAGTTTCCCTAGATTGAGGAAAAAGAAAGGAAAAAAAGAAAAAAAGGGAAAGTTCAGTTTCATATGAGAGGCGTCTTGGCTTGCTTCTCCAGTCTCAAACCATTCTTTGTCAAGTCAGAAAGAGTGACGTTAAAAAAGAATCAAGTTGATGTAAAATTGATTATTATTTATTGTTAATCATTTTTTTTTGGTGTAATTGTGATGGCAGATGTGTTTATTTAAGGTGCTATGTTTTTAGCCATTATGATTGTTCTTGCCTTTTTCTTATGACTCACTTAAGATATCAACAATATTTATATATTTTGTTGATTTAAAAACAACAACATTTGTTGCAGTTTGTTGTATAACCACTCTTGATTACTTTTATTATGGTTATATGTTGTATTTATCACTTGTGTCGAGTTAGATTTGTAAAGAAAACAAAAGAAACCTTGACAGTTACGTTACGTCAGTAATTCATGTATATACCACACACAGAACCATCATACGCAAGACTTAACATGCATGTCAAAACATCACAATACCTAAATGGTAGAATAAGAATGGTGACCGAACGCAAGGCAGCTGGTGCTGGAACCACTTCTGCCTCAGAGTCTCCGGCCAGGTTTTTTTCTCTGGATGAATACTCTGTGTAAGATCTCCTAGACTGTCATCTGTCAAAGTATTAGCATGCTTGACAACTGTTTTTATACAAACTTTTTGATTCCATGCTCTAGTCATTCTGACACTGACAAGTGTTGCATGGCCATCGTTTCCTGGACCCCCTTTGGATGTTAACAGGATTATTCTTGAAAACATTCATGTTCATTGTTTCATGAAACATTAATGTTCGTTGTTTCATGAAACATTCATGTTCGTTTGGCCTACACACTCATCTTCATTTGGCCAAGGCACTCATGTTGGTTTTGACAACAGGTGAGATCATGCTCACATTTCCAATAGAACATTTCTTCTACATCCAAATCGGAACCATGCAGATATTATTTCTCACCATTTTTTGTTAGCCTTTCTGTTAACATCTTTTCCCATTCACTCCTTGCTGACCCGACTCTTCTTTGGTGAACACAAACAACACCAAGAACAGCCATTCACAGATGAAATGAACGCCTTAAAAATTCTAACTGGTATCGATGCCCTAAATAAATTCAATCTGAATGCATTTGGATGTTTATGATACTGTAGTCTGGTGCACAAGGCAGATGCAAAGGCATACTTGACAACCTGTAGGCAAAATGCTCCTAGGCAAATTGTGCGACGGCAAAATGCGTGTAGGCAAAATGTGCATTGGCGAAATGTGATGCACCGTTAAACAAAGGGGACCAGATGTTTGGAGGAGGCAGGTGCGTACAAGTGACATTTTGGGGCCACGTTTTGTTCACCCTTGTTGGGTGGTGAGCTAGATTCTTGCTTTTGTTTTGTTAATTGGTTGTTTTCATTTTAGAAATTTGGAATTGGACAAGTATTGCTGTGTGTTTGTGGTGGTTATGACATCAGATATGTCTCCATACTTGAATGTGTGTAATATGTATGTGTGTGTGTTCCTGTGCACATTTTTTTTTTATGTGTGTGATGATTGTGTGTTGTGCACATATACGTGGTTATGTTACAACTGTGTTCCACTGTTAGGAGACCGAAAAGAGGACTGTGATGTGATATTCTCCAGCCTGACGTCGACTTTCTGCCCTCTGTACCCTCTGGCATGTAGGCTAGCAGCTGTATCTTCTGTTGCTGTTTCCATAAAAGAAAAAAAAATTCTATGGGACCAGGTTGATAGCCCAGTACCCAGTCCCCCTAACCTGGAGGATCAGTGAATTGCACTTTGTCTGCCCTTCAACCTGTCCCGCTTGGGTGGCCCAACCAGGAGCATAAGCTCCTGCCAACATAGCCCTAGGAGTTCCTGAGGCACACAAGCTCTACCCCCTCTTCCTACAGCATGACCAGGTGGCTGTCCTTTGGGCACTATCCATGGGTGGTCAGAGATCGCGTCCTGCCTGGGGTGGCATGTTTTTGTTGTTGAGTTTTTGTTCTTCTTGTCTTCCTGAATTTTTTCTTGTTTGTTTTTGTTTTATTCTGCTCTGATATTCTCCCCAGTTGAGAGTCGATGGAATGGAAATATTCCCCTGTTGGGAATACTTATTTGCTAGCACAAATAGGTGTATGAATCTGTATGCCTGCATTCGAGGTCTAATCAATGATCAAACATGTTGGGTTTTGCTGCTTTTAGGCATCTGCCTGGCAGATGTATGGTGTAGTCTGTATGGATTTGTTTGACTTCAGCAATGGATGCCTCCTTGAGAAACTGAAAGTGAAACGCAAAAAGTAACATCTGCCTTTCAAGGTCTTTGACACACTGATCTTATTTCACCAAGGCTCAGCTGTCATGGTGTAAGAACTTATATTAAACACATTGATGCTGGGCTGATCATGTTTGCAGACTTACTTCATGCACACACACTGTTTTAGAGTTTCCCCAGATTGAGGAAAAAGAAAGGAAAAAAGAAAAAAAGAAAAAAAAAAGGGAAAGTCAGTGTCATATGAAAGGCTTCTTGGCTGGTTTCTCCAGTCTCAAACTATTCTTTGTCAAATCAGAAAGATAACCAGGAGCATAAGCTCCCACCAACATAGCCCTAGGAGTTCCTGAGGCACACAAGCTCTGCCCCCTCTTCCCACAGCATGACCAGGTAGCCATCCTTTGGGCACTATCCATAGGTGGCCAAAGATCAGGTCCTGCTTGAGGTGGCACGTTTTTTTTTAGTGAGTTTTTGTTGTTATTGTCTTCCTCAATTTTTTCTTGTTTGGTTTTGTTTTATTCTGCTCTGATATTCTCCCCAGTTGAGAGTAGATGGAATGGAAATATTCCCCTGTTGGGAATACTTATTTGCTAGCACACGTTTCAGTTGTAAATACTGCCCCAGTGCCTCCCCTTAATTGTAGGGGGGATCTTTCAGTACAAATAGTATCCGTACCTTCTGTAAATTCTGTGCTAGAGATTTCCTTATTTCTGTAGCTCTCTTTTGTTTTTGCCTTTTTATCCGTCTTCACTGTTGTATGCTTTTTCTGCCTTACTAGTCCATTTCCCTTTCTTTTTTTCCAGCAAGCCTTGACACGTTTTTTTTTCCCCACAGTCTTATGATGTACGATGTTGTGCTGTTTTGCCCTGGCAATTAGGTAGTGAGATTGTGAACACTAGGATGGGCACCAGATGTCCATTCTGCTGTGATATTTGCCAATATGGTCCTTTTAAAGTATTTGCTTGTGTGGCTTTGAAGTATTTTGTTATTTTTTTTTTTTTAATGTCTTTTTGTAATCAGGGGATGGTAAATCAAATGTAAGTGCTGACATCCTCAGCTCAGTCTTATCTGATTTGCCTTGATTATGGAGGAGCTTTTTGTTGTTATTGCAATTGTATTTTTTTTTCAGATGTGACAGTTTTGTGTTTACGACTGTTGATTTTTCCATGTAGTTGGGCAGTCCTGATATGGCCCTGCACAGTCTGTTGAACTATATGAGCAACACTGTCAGATGTCAGAATCCCCAGCTTCCTGGTAATTCGGCACCAGAAAATTCCTCTTTTCCACCACTTTTTTTGGTTCTTTGTTGTTGTTTTTTTTTCCTCGCTTTTTTTTCTCTTCCTCTTTCTTCTCTTCACTTCTGCCATTGTGGTCCGAATACTTGTGGTCATTTTATTTCCTGACATGTGAGGTGCTTATTGGCCATTTTGGTTTTGTGTGGCTGTTGTATATAATTTTTGTATTCTTAATTTAAAAAAAATGTTTATGTTCATGTTATTAAAAAAAACACCTTTTGGTCAAAAATTACTGAATGATCAATGTCTGAAGCAAGTACTCAATTTATGTGCGTGAACATGACTGTACTATTGCCTGATTTTCTTTTCCATTTATTTATTTTTTGTTAGGTTCTGATCTTAATAGTTTTTCAGGGCTGGTGTGGCCCCATGTCGTCTGTAGCAGTTTTATTCAGTGCAGGTCCAATTCATCCATTCCCGTTTCACCTACACCTAATTCGCCAATAAATTTTCATACCTTTCAGCAACAGCAAGGTCTAAGATTTCAAGGCCAGGACTTATGAGTTCTGGGTGTTATCAGCCTCACTGTGATTCTAAGCTAGCCTTGAGTGACCCTCTTGGGGTGTTTGTGTCCAGTCTAGACTCCCACCCCCTCCAGCTGGAAATTACCCCCCTTTCTATGGGTTCAGTCAAGCTATTGAAAAAAAGCAAGGGGGTAGTTCTGGGCCAGCCTTTACTGACCACCTCCCTTCTCCATAACAACTTAACACAAGCCAACATGGGGGAGTTCCACTGTGAGAGCTTGTATTGATTCTATCTGGGTTAAATTTACCCTCAGGAGTGATTCCACCCTTGCCTAGAATGACCTACATATCCATTATGGAGAGTTGGGGAGTGCGGGCTGATAAAACCCAATCAGGGGGTCAGTTTTCGACAAGCTGAAGTTTACCCAGGGAGACGGGGGATGTGGGGAGGTGGGGGTGGGGATTCCATGTTAGTCTACGCAGGACCCCAAAATCAAGGGTTGCAAAATTTGACCTGGGTTAAAATCCAACGGGGGTACGGATAGATTGCCTAAAGGGGGTTAGGATAGTGGACAGCATCACATCATTTCACTCAAGGATGGCTGAATCATTTGCTAGTGGCAGACGAGATGGACGTGTTTCAGGTCTGTGCATGTACAGACTTCACACACACACACACACACACACACACACACACACACTGACACACACACACACACACACACACACACACATACACACACAAAACCCAACTTAAGGACCACTTCATAAAAGCAGGTAGGTTTACATAAAATGTTTTCAAAAACATACATGGATGATTTTACTCATTCTACTCAAGGTGCGAGATAACTCGTACCACGATTACTTCCTCTGTGGACCAGGTACGAGTATTCTCGTTCCAGCACACACTAATCTAATTTCGTTCATTCTTGCTTGGTACAGTTGGCATTCTAAACCGAACCGTTTGCTGATTCCGGGAGTATGAAAACGAAGCTTTGTTTGACAGATTGAAACAATATTCCGTTGATTTTTTTTTACTGTTTTAGTGAACCACCCAGTTTTTTTTTCTGCGGTGGTCTCATGTAGTGTTGATCCAGGGGAGTTGTAGCAGGCATGTAGCTGTGGGGTAGAATGAGTTAAATTCTGCAGGGTGGATAAGGTCTGCCACTGTCCTCACTCTGATTACACGAACAGCTGTTTCAGGCATGCATGTACCATGAACAGCTTGAAAACAACAACAATGGTGTTTGAAAAATGAATGTTTCAGCCTCAAATGTTGCAGTTATTCGATGTTTTTTGTGTGTTTTTTTTGGTTAAAACCATAGATGTTTTTGAACATTTTATTGTAAACAAATGGAAGTGTTTATGCAAGAACGGACCTCTGGTTTATGTGCGGTGTTCATTATACTGGGTGAATACACCGCAGCTTGCCCGCAAGATGAAAATTGTGCCAGTTCCCCAGTGGTCCTTAACTTTGTGAACCCTATATCTGTCTGTCTGTCTCTATCCGTCCCTGTCTGTCTATCTAACCATCCATCTATCTATCCATGTGTATATCTGTCTATATGTATGTGTATATATATACATGTACACTCTCAAAAAAGTAACTAAAAGACTTGCCATCTTATCTATTTGTCTATCTATCTAAATATATATATATATATATACATTACATGTACACTCTCAAAACGGTGACTAAAAGATGATGTATGAATTATTGTTTATTAATTTAGGTGTTTTTGATAATGTTACAGCTATACGGATATATTGTCAATTTTGTTTTTGTTTTTGTTTTTTGTTTTGCTTTGGAAAACTTATGGTGCCAGCTTCTGGTCAATACAATGCAATATTCAGTTTTTGTTCCCATGAAGTCTGTTGTCTTACACTGTAACAGAGAAACATGGGTCCTGTATTGGGCAATGAGAAATGGAAAGGGGACTATGGATTTAAAAGAATGGCGTAAATGTGTTAAATTTTTTTTTTTATAATAATTTTTTTTAGACATTGCGCAATAACCTCAGACTACCTTGGAATCCAGGTGAGAGGGTGGTGGTTGCTCTCGCCTGGCTTGTACTCCGAGGATCATTCCATGCCAGTCTATGATATAGACCCTGGGGATAATATGGGCTTGCCAGTTTTGACCATGGGGTAAGAACCAACGGGGTTACAATTAGGCTGCTACACCGCTTCTGTAATTGGGCCTACATAGACCAGCCAGGGGAAGAAACAAACAAATAACAAAACAACAAAACAACAACAGCAACAGCAATAACAAAATGGAAATGGAAAGAGGGGGTGGGATTTATAGTGTCCGCTAAGAAAAATAGGGAAAGCACAGTTGGCCTTTTTTAGGCTGACATCAAGTAACTTCAACACAAGTAATCAGCAAGGTGATTTCCGAACATCGGCTGATGTAATGCGCGATAATGATTACTCCCCCCCCCACACCCCCACGTTTTGTCTCATAACAAGGCAGTCATTTCTAGTCAGCATTCTACTGATCAATGTTTAGCATTACTCTGATAATATACAATCGCACAAAGTATATAAATATATATATATATATATATATATATATATATATATATATATATTATTATTATTATTTTTTTTGAAAGAAAAGTGTTCAAGAGGTTAATGCTATGGTCAAAACAGTGAAGGGTACTGGGTGTTGGTTTTGGCGATTGTGTGTTCTGTTCTGGTCAAGAGACACGTTCCCAGATAGTGTGACATTAAACTGAATGTGATGGGTGTGACATTAAACTGGAATGTGTGTGTGTGTGTGTGTGTGTGTGTGTGTGTGTGTGTGCGCACGCGCGCGCGTGCGTGCGTATGTGTGTACGTGTGTCTTTGTATGTCTGTGCATGCATACGTATGAGTCTTCTCATTCTACTCGCAATTAATTCATCATTCACAATTTAAAAAAAAAAGCAGGAAAAAACAACAACAAAACAAAACAACAACAACGAAACAACATCCCCTGCATCATAAATGATTGTGTATTGTTGTGTGTATCATATATAATTTTTCTCTTTTTTTTTCTTTCAAATCCTGTGGTGATAAAAAAAAGCAACAGCGACACATGACCAGTCACCATAACGAGGTGGTCCGGCAGCGTTGCAGACTGACGACTGGGCAGGGTGCGGGTTCGAACCCTATCAGAGATTGTTGTGGGTTTTTTTTTTCCGGCCCCCTGGCCGGCTGCCTAGAGCCGAATGTCTTGATGGGATCAAACGATTTAACTCACTCAGTACGGCCAGTCCTCTTTTCTCCTCTACACAGACCCCTCGGATGTCCAGTGGGTGTCCGAATGACCCAACCTTTAGCTTCCGTCATCAGAATTGAGGTATTCTTTGTCAACATTCACCTCTTCAGTATAAGAGCCTTCCGCTTGCAATATTTTGATGATGGTAATTGGGGTGAAACGCTGTTAACGTCGTCTCTTTCGCCGTTCGTATGGAGAGAGTTAATGGGAAGACTGGGACCACGTACACGGAAGAGGGTCACCCACTTCACGGAGTCGTCTTTTGTTTGGAGTGTTGCTCAAATTTCCTCCTGACCAACACTGCAGGTGTCTCTATCTGCGCCTGGTTGAGGCCGGGATGTACTGTGGGAGCACAGCTGTGTCAAATAGTTCCAAATCTAAATGGACCCCTGACCCCCGCCTCCCCCCCCCCCCCACCAGCCCCCTCCATAGCAGCATCTTCATCATCTCCATCATCGTCATTCATCATCGTCGAAATATATTTGTATTTCTTTTTATCACAACAGATTCCTCTGTGTGAAATTCGGGCTGCTCTCCCCAGGGAGAGCGCGTCGCTATACTTCAGCGCCACCCATTTTTTGTATTTTTTCCTGCGTGCAGTTTTATTTGTTTTTCATGTCGATGTGGATTTTTCTACAGAATTTTGCCAGGAATAACCCTTTTGTTGCCGTGGGTTCTTTTACGTCCGCTAAGTGCATGCTGCACACGGGACCTCAGTTTATCGTCTCATCCGAATGACTAGCGTCCAGGCCACCACTCAAGTTCTAGTGGAGGGGGAGAAAATATCGGCGGCTGAGCTGTGATTCGAACCAGCGCACTCAGATTCTGTCGCTTCCTACGCGGACGCGTTACCTCTAGGCCATCACTCCACCTATATATATATGCATAGTCTATAATAGAAAACAGAAAATCCCAAATTCTAGGGCACAGAAAAAAAAGGTGAATATGACAGTATTTGTGTCTGGTTTTCTATCCCAGGTTTTTTTTTCAGGTTTCAATGAATCAGTATTTAATGCATCAATTTTTTATAATATTTAATTTTATTTTTTAACCCCAAAAAGAAAATAAAAAAGCAAAAATGTTATAGCCCCAACACAGACCAGTGTTTTTGATTGGTCGATAAACATTGACAGAATCCTAATCAAAACCAGTATTGCTGGACTTGGTTAGCTCAATTTATTTGTTTGTTTTCACGCGCACATAAACACTTTAAACACTTATACACATGGATGTCACATGTGTCTCTCTCACACACACACACACTTGCGCGCACAAGCACGAATGCGCATACATACACAAATCCATATGCACACACACACACACACACACACACACGCACATACCCACAAATATATATATATATATATATATATATATATATATATATTAACAGCGTGTGTGAAACTTTCAGGAAAGATAAAGTATAGAAAGTATAATAAAATCTTTTAATTGAAATTGACAAAATTAATGTTCGTCCATATATACACACATCATTATCATCATTTTCAAAAATCGCCACTCACTTAGTTTTAATCTAGCATCTATCGAAATCATGTACATTATACATGTTCATTAAAAACAACAAAAAACAACACACACAACCCCCATAAAAAATGACAACAGAAAACAAAAACAAACTGATTTTACATATGGTTTCTTGTCCAAATAGTATGGAATATACTCTGAATATCAACACCAGAATGACAACACTTGGTGTGCTGCACACACACACACACACACACACACACACACATACACACACAATTAATACTATGCACACGAAGCAAAACTGAATTCCATTATCATAATCAGGTTCTCAGTATATACTGCACAGAGTATTAACCCTTTCACCGCCAAGCTCGCATTTATGCACAGGCGTGGTAGAAGACCCATGTCACTGAAAGGTGACCATTCATTGGTCTGTTATCCATGAACCTACTGCTCTTAATGTTCGGTGGTAGGATAGGCCATATTTTCTACACATCGCAGGGGGAATCCCCAGCTATTCTTAGCCACTGTCTTCTCTGCGTTTATACCACATCGGAATTTTTTACTCTAAATTGACTGTCGGTGAAAGGGTTAACCCCCAGACTGCCGCTATTGACTATGCTCGCCGTCACTGAAGGGTTGTCTCCCCGTCACTGAGATACGACAGACCTTCCAGCTCAGGATGTCAGTCACAACTCTTGTTTTTTTTTTTTGACCTCTTCAAGTCTTCGGATTGCATTGTTTTTGTTCAACAAAATGAACTGCATTACTGATAAGTACACAGAACGCAGTAACTACCTTTCAGATGCATGCACACACTGATCTCTGTTCACTAAGGTTTAGCAGTCAAGGTGTTAATGCATTTGATCTGAATTAAATCGGTGTGGCCCACAAGAAAAATAGCTCAGCTAACATGAGAATTCACCTTTACGTAGCATTGTAGTCCCACCACATTAGCAGTAACACATACTTTTCTTTTCTTTCCGTTACACGACCAGCATCGACCTGCCGATTGACGGGCGCAATAGCCGAGTGGTTAAAGCGTTGGACTTTCAATCTGAGGTCCCGGGTTCGAATCTCGGTAACGGCGCCTGGTGGATAAAGGGTGGAGATTTTTCCGATCTCCCAGGTCAACATATGTGCAGACCTGCTTAGTGCCTAAACCCCCTTCGTGTGTATACGCAAGCAGAAGATCAAATACGCACGTTAAAGATCCTGTAATCCATGTCAGCGTTCGGTGGGTTATGGAAACAAGAACATACCCAACATGCACACCCCCGAAAACGGAGTATGGCTGCCTACATGGCGGGGGTTAAAACGGTCATACACGTAAAAGCCCACTCGTGTACACACGAGTGAACGTGGAAGTTGCAGCCCACGAACAAAGAAGAAGAAGAAGAAGAAGAAGAAGAAGACCTGCCGATGACTCTGTCGTGGTTCATGCATGCTGGGTATATTCGTGTCTCCATAACCCACCGAACACTGACATGGGTTACAGGATCTTTAACGTACGTATTTGATCTTCTGCGTGCCTAGGCCCTATACACACGAAGGGAGTTCAGGCACTAGCAGGTCTGCACATATGTTGACCTGGGAGATCGGAAAAATCTTCACCCTTTACCCACCAGGCGCCGTTACCGAGATTCAAACCCGGGACCCTCAGATTGAAAGTCCAACGCTTAAACCTCTCGGCTACTGCGCCTGTCATGTTAGTGCGACTTCATCTCATTTCATCGACATTTTACTAGGCAAGGGTGAACATTTTATTTGCTTGTGTCTATATTTGATCTTTTTAAAGATTTTATTTCAAATTATTTCATTTTGTACTGAAATAACTTGAATACCTGCAGCCGTGGCGAAGTGGTTAGTGTCGTGGACTGACTGAGAGAACGAGGGTTCGATCCCCACCGGATGTGTGGGTGTTTTTTTTCGGCCCGTGGCTGGCTACTGTCTAGAGCTGAGTGTGTTGAACACATGACTGTCTAGGATCATCCACTTCAAGGACCAGTTAAAAGTATCACGCATGTTTCTATAAAATGTTAAGAGAACTTAAAGATTATTTACATTTACGCGAGGGACAGATGGTTTACCTACCACTGGTTTCTCATTGGATCCATTTATAATTCTTTGTTTCAGACACATGTGCGTCTGAAAAAAATTAAAGCGTTTGAAAAAAATCGATATTTCAGCCCAAAATATTCACAGTATCTCAGAATGGTTTGTAAACAATGGCTGTGCGTATTCATTGTAAACCATGGAAGTGTACCTGTGGCATTGAGTGCTGTGCATTACACTAGTTGCATACAACACTGTTTGCTGAAAATTAAGCATCATTTCACCATGCACCCCAAGGAGAGAACTGTGCAAGGTCCTTAACATTTTGTGAACCCTGTATGTATGTCGCATGTTCTTCAGTGTCTTGGCCGTGTTGCCGAGGTGAGGATATTCAGTTGACGAATGTTGGTCGTGACTGAGTGTTATACAGCTCTTTTGTCTTGACGTGATAGTTCAGATGACAAATCATCGGCCTTTGTGTTCGGTGGTATACACGATATTCGTTTACACGGTAATCGTTTACACGAAGAGCAAAAAAAGTAAAACAATCAACACATACAGTACAATAACATAATTATGAAGCCAGACATAAAAAAGATCGATCAGTAACGGGTGAAAAAAAAAAAATCTGGCTGAAAAACACAGATGCATTAATCAACAAAAACACAAAGATAATTTCAGCAAAACCAGATAAGTTCAGAAAAGACACAGAATCACTGACGTTTTGAAAAAAAAGGAAAAGAAAAACCGGCGCCTGGCTGGAAGATCGTAGGAAATTCATTAAAGGCAAGAATAGACCCCCCTTCCTCCTTTAAAAAAAAAAATCAAAAAAAAATCGCATGGTATCATCACAATGATAACGATGACCATACTGTCCACAAAGTTTGGAATGTTACAGGCACAGAACTTCTAGAGTGCATGGCTGACTAGAATTAGTCAATACCCGCCATGCAGGAACGTCAGTAATGGATTCGAACCCAGGAGTCTTCTGCAGCAGAGGGCCGTCTGAGACACTGTTCGGCTGTCTCACTGCAGCAGTTCCAATTCGCCTGTTTCCATTTCGCCTACTCTTCGACCGTGTCGCCACGATCAATAGCGCTTTGAGAGTTTGCTCTCTTTTCGCCTTCCATCCGTTGCCATTTCGCTTATTTCCTCTCTCTCTCTCTCTCGCACACACACACACACACGCACACACACACACACACACACACACACACACACACAACACACACACACACACACACCTCCAACCCTTGTTCTCTCCTCTCTCTCTCTCTCTCTCTCTCTCTCTCTCTCTCTCACCATCCCTCTCTTTCACCCTCTCTCTCATCTTCCCCCTGATTTCTGTTCCCTCGCCTCTCTCTCCCTCTCTCTCACACACCACCTCCCACCCCTTTACTCTCCTGTTTCTCGACTGTCTCACCATCCCTCTCATCTTCACCCTGATTTCTGTTTCCTCGCCTCTCTCTCCCTCTCTCTCTCACACACCACCTCCCACCCCTTTACTCTCCTGTTTCTCGACTTTCTCACCATCCCTCTCTTTCACTCTCTCTCTCTCTCATCTTCCCCCTGATTTCTGTTCCCTCGCCTCTCTCTATCTCTCTCACACACCACCTCCCACCCCTTTACTCTCCTGTTTCTCGACTTTCTCACCATCCCTCTCTCTCTCTCTCTCTCTCTCTCTCTCTCTCTCTCTCTCTCTCTCTCTCTCTCTCATCTTCCCCCTGATTTCTGTTTCCTCGCCTCTCTCCCTCTCTCCCCCCCTCTCTCTCACACCACCTCCCACATATTTACTCTCCTGTTTCTCCTCTCTCTCTCACCATCCCTCTCTCACCCTCTTTCTCCTATATCACCTCTCTATCTCTCCCCCCCCTCTCTCTCTCACCCCTCCCTTTCACCCCCTTTCTGTCTGATTCTGGTCTGCCTCTGCCCATCTTCCTTCCCCATCTCTCTTCTCTGTGTGTGCAAAGTTTTAAGGCAAAGATTAATAATGTGTTATGCAATCAACACTGCATCAAGAAATCGGTTAGAAATAAGACAGTCACGAACAAATCACTTTGTAGAAAACGATAACAATTTTTAAGCCTTTATTTTTTCCTTGCAGCTTTTTGGAACAAGTACGAACAAAAGGGAGAAGAGAGAAAATACGCACGTACGCATCCCTCTCCCCCACCTCCCCCCTCAAACCTACCCCCCCCCCCCACTCCCCCCGAACCCACACACACATACACACATAGACTGCAGTCTATAATTTTCAAAACAAATCTCATAAAATGGAAAGACACAAATACGGACTGAAGACCGGTACCATAACCATCACTACTTAACATTATCAGACACAATGCGTGTCATGACCCAAAAGACACTCCGACGCGCGGTGGCTTACATATAATCCAATCAAAAGTCCGCAGACAACGCACGTGGTTTTGGAAGCTCGGTGGGAATGCACACCACACCACAGCATAATTATTTTGTTTTCCTGTTTTCTGTCCAGCTTGGATGTAGGTGGCATATATTGATCGTTGTTCAGTATCTTGTCTTTGAAGTGGCGCAGCACTGGAATGCACGTTGTGACAACATGTATACTTTACCTTAATTAAAGCAGCAATCATTACGAAAAAAAGAATTATATAAAAAAGGTTTATTGAACCCGTCCTTTAAACAGATTGACAAAAAGTGAAAAAAAAGTTTTGTTGCATGCACACACACATACCAGCGTGCGCGCACACATTCGTACACACAGATGCGCGTGCGCTGGAATACTTACAAAAAAGAACAACACACACACACACACAAACATACGCTGGTAGGCGCACGCGTGTACAAACACACACATATACATACGCACGCGCGCGCAGGGAAGAACGACATGCTTGACCTAGTGTCACAGCTGAAAAAAACCAAAACAACAACAACAACAACAAAAACCCACACAAAAAACACAATATGAACATAAAACGCCATGCAATATACACATGCTGACAAAACACAAAAACAGAAACAAACACACACACACACACACACACACACAAATCGAATGTTAAGGGAGGGAATGCAAATCTCTGGAGATACCAACATCCTTTTCACTGTCAGTGCATGGTGATAAACGACGACAAAACAACCCTGAAACAAACAAACAAACAAAAAGTCAACCAACAACAGGTGTACACGCTGGTAATAATGTAAACATAACGCGTCGCATGACATTCAGCAGTTCTGGAATACACCCGTCCCCCCCCCCCCCCCTTGTCCCCCCCCCCAAACCCCCCGGCGGCCCCGCCTCACCCCCCCAAAAAAAAGAGAGAGAGAAAAAAAAATCACGACTATTACCAACAAAAGAAAACCAACAATTTACATATAACGCTAGTTATTTTTCACAAGCTGGTAACTATCTCTCCGGTTAAGAAGTTATCCCACAGCGTTTATCATAGTCCAGCTGATCGCGACAATAATTATCTTCAGGTGTGAAGAAAGAACCGCCTCTAAAACCATGTGTCCATGAAAAGGCGTCTTGCTGAATCGACACACACGCAAGACAACGAAGAAACTATAGTTACATCTATATGCTGGAATGTCACGAAAATTCAGAAAAGCAAGCAAGCAAACAAAAAAAATTCTATCAATGAAGCAGCGACTCACATGAAGTAAGACACCGTAGCTGAATCACAGAGTGATCGGTTTGGTCGAGACATAATTATTATATATGTATGTATGTATGGATGTGTGTGTATATATATATATATATATATATATATATATATATATATGCGTGTATATATATATATATATATATATATATATATATATATATATATGCGTGTATATGTATATATATACAGATAGTTCACACTCTCTTCGTGTCCTGGGCTCCGCTCCTTGCAGAAAGCACTGAGGTAAATACCAAGACCGGTATATATGTATATATTATGTATATATATATATATATATATATATATTTTCAAACGTAATGAATATAGAAACGAAATACCCCCTACTGTGTTCCGGGCCTGCATACTAGAGATTCTGGTTTGAGTTTGTGGGTTGAAAATCCTCAACTTCACTCGACACTGAGTGAGCTGGCTTGTAGGTGTATTTTCTTTCTTTTTACACCGACAATTTAGCCAGCCACACTCCCTAACTTATGAGTCAGCCATACTCCGTTGTCAGAGTCCATGCCGGGTATACCTTCGGGTTTCCACAACCTGTACAAACCGCTGACATGGATTACGATATATTTTAATCAGCATAAGTGATCTTCGATATTTACCCCTTTGAATGCCGCGGTTGTGTATGTTCATCAGTGAAGGATTGTCACCTCACTGACACGAGTGTAAGACAAGAGCTTACGTGTCAGGATGTCATTCACCATTCTGATTTTTTAGACTTCTTCCTCTTGGGAATTGTATCACCTTACAAGGTCTGCGAGTACGTCGTGATGCCCGCCCCCCCCCTTTCCCTTGAGAAAGGACACATCGCCACCATTGACCTTTGACCGACCAGGCCGCATGGCGGGGTTCAATCCTCGGACCTCGGGGACGAAAATCCAAATGCGCTGACCACTCGGCTTTCACGCTCAATGATAACTTGGTGCAATGTTTGGTAATTTCACGCTCAATGTTTTTTTGTGTGCAATGTTTGGTGGTTCAACGCTCAGTACTTTGGTGTAACGTTATCATCCTTTTTCCCGTGGATTTTCTCCTCCATTCCCACCGATTTCAGGATTATGGGTAAAATATACAGGTTAAAAAAAAAAAATCAACAAAACCCCCCAACAAAAAACGCTATCAACAACAGAAAACTGCGAATTTTCATTCAATGCTCCCCGCCGTTTACTTTTTTGGCATTTCCGCAAAGACATCCTTCTCGTGACAAGTTTTTTTTTTGTGTGTGTGTGTGTGTGACACATCATCTATTAAATGATATAATTATTCCCTTGCTTTTAATTATGCTGATCGGGTTTTCAAACCTAAAGAAGAATCGCAGGCGCTGTATTGAATAAAAAAAACAAAAAAAACCCACCAAAAACAAAACCACCTGATAAATTTACAGATTCTCCGAGATAAGAAAATAAATGAACATTGTCATGGCGCCTGTGTTTAAGCATGAAACGAGCGTTATACTGTGTGCTTTTCGAATCACCCCCCCCGAAAAAACACGACTGTCTATTAACCCTTTCACTGCCAAGCTCGCATTTATGCACAGGCGTAGTAGAGGACCCATGTCACTGAAAGGTGACCATTCATTGGTCTGTTATCCATGAACCTACTGCTCTTAATGTTTGGTGGTAGGATAGACCATATTTTCTATACATCGCAGGAGGAATCCCCAGCTATTCTTAGCTACTGTCTTTTCTGTGTTTATATCACAAGGGCATTTTGTACTCTAAACTGACTGGTGGTGAAAGGATTAAAATCGTGTTGCTGAGTACAAAAAGTGTAACTAGACTTACCGGAATTTGTCGCCAAATGACTGGACTTGACCAGCTTCATCGTTACCAGTTTCAGAACGTTCCATCACAGATGAAGGTTTCTTCACACGAAGAAACAGAGTCAAAACGGGGGGGAAAGGAAACTATAAAAAAAGCTCACAGCCTAGTGAACACCCTATCCTGGCCACCACAACTAATGTCCAGAACGTCGTCTGGAGACGTCACACCATCGGCGTCCAGAGAGTCGTCAGAAGACAGATAGAACCTGGGCGCTGAAGACACCTCGGGAAAATCTCCACAATCCCCTCCGCTGCCTCGTCTCTGCCCCCTAGCCGGGGGATTGGGGTCTGCCTGCACGGTGGGATACTGTTCTTCCTTCTGGACACAGTTTTCAAAGGCACCAGCAGAGCCAGGGTTCGTCTCCAGAACGTCCTCCTGCTCCTCCTCCACTCCTCCCTCTGAATACTCCGCGTCAGGCTCTTGGGAAGCGTCCAGAGCGGCTCTTTTGCGGTCCTCAGCTGCGCCTTTGGCCCCAGAACGACGCGTCTTTTTCGGAGCTCTTCTTGTGGCTTCCTCCTCATCGTCATCACTGAACCTGGGCACACTGGCGGACAAGTCGTCGTCAGCGGCTGACCCGCGGGACACTCCCGCTGGCCCCGGCACCGCTGAACAGGAGTCCCACGTGCCTTGGCTCACCCTGTCTGAGAGGGGAGACTGGTGGTCGTGACAACTGTCTGTGGTCCCTCTGTCTGGAGGAGAACCAGTCCTGGTGGTGGTGATGTTGGCGGCGGTGCTGGTCCCCTCGTCTGGTCTTCCCGGTGGTCCGCCCAGCGCCAAGCGGACTGTCTTGCCGCTACCGCCACCGCCACCGCCCCCTCCCTTCCTGCCCGCCTTGCTGTTGCTGTGAGGTGTGGGCAGCCCCGCACAGTCCGTGATGGTGGTGATGGCAGCAGCGCCGGTGGTGGTGGCGGCGGCGGCGGCGGTGGTGGTGGTGGACAAGGTCTCATCTTCCATCTGAAGGTCGTCCCCAGGCAGGACGGGCGTGTGCCCGTTGGGCGCTCCACGTTGTTGGCGGTGCTGGTGGACGTCCCCGTTACCACAAATGGTGTACAGGTTGGTGGTTGTGGTGGTGGTGGTGGGGGAGGGGGAGGGGGAAGGGGAGGGCCGACCGCCACCGGGGCCCCGAGCCTTACCGCGCTTGGGGGTAGGGGTGCTGACTGGGGTGGTGGCGTTCACCTCGGGGACGGTAAGGGTGGCGAAGGACTCTGCAGCCTTGAAGATGAGCGTGCCCAGGGTCTTCAGGCCTCCTTGGGCGCTGGGCTTGATGGTCTCTGGTGGCAGTAGTGGTGGGGTGGGTGGAGAGAAAAATGAATCAGTGTTGTTAGAGAATGACCAGAGAGAGAGAGAGAGAGAGAGAGAGAGAGAGAGAGAGAGAGAGAGAGAGAGAGAGAGAGAGAGAGAGAGAGTCGGATAGTTTATTCGAAAAAGGCCATGACCCCTCATGAAGGAATGGTGTGTAAACGTATTTGAAAAAGATTATAATGCATATATTTTGTAACACAACAGAACATAGTAACAGAACAAATTTTAATTAGGTACAACCTAGTTAGCGAAATATAAAGGCTTTAAATGGATAAGTTACAAACTGTCTGACTTCTTCTCGACATGACGTCATAAGCAATACTAATTTAAACAAAGAAGACTGGTAGTAATACTTCTGGGGGTATTAGATTGTGCCTAAGGTCACTTAACTCTGGACAACAAAACGTAAAGTGTAATTCGTTTTTCTTCTGAGTTTTTGCATAATGGACAGGCAAGATCATTGTCATTATGCTGTCTGTTACAGAAATGATGAATAGCAATATCTGATAGTCCAAACCTAAATCTTGTCATGACATATTTTTCAATGCTGGGGCAAAGTCATGCATAGATAAGCTGGGACACTGCAAACAATTAATATGATGATACAAACAAAACCTTTTACTTTCTCGCATATATACGTCTCATTCTTGCTACCTACAATCAATTAGTCTGATACAGAGACTGCGAACAAATCCTGTTTCCTCCCACAGCTTGGTTCAGCCAAACAAAGAGAGAGAGAGAGAGAGAGAGAGAGAGAGAGAGAGAGAGAGAGAGAAGGCAAGACAAGACAAATAGTTTACTGAACTGGGCTATTTGCCCATGTCAAAGGGAACAGTCGGGTAGGGATGAAAATCAGACAAAAGAAAACAGCGTTTTTTGCATGCCAAGGGTTTTGAATTTCATTGTCCATACATGTAGCACGATCTTAACTGGAATGCCTTATTTATGTAGATTGCGACTTTCATTGAGTATTTCACGTTTGATAGCAATAACGCTAATCTGAGCACAGATGGATGGTTGTAAAAATTTTTTTAAAGAGTAAACTGTTCTCTAACCTGTTGGTATCTGGGACAAAATTAATGAGCATGAAGTTGATTTCTGATTCAGAGAGAGAGAGAGAGAGAGAGAGAGAGAGAGAGAGAGAGAGAGAGAGAGAGAGAGACAGACAGACAGACAGACAGACAGACAGACAGACAGAGAGTGCAAAGGGACACACATGCTGACAAAAGATTTTGTCTTTTCAACATCAATGTATTGTATTGTCCTGTCTTGTCTTGTCTTGTACTGTACTGAACCACTTTTTGTCAAAGCAAATTTCTCTGTGGAAAAGTCGGCTAACTGCCCGGAAGTGTATTTCTTTTGACAACGATAAAACGAACCTACCTTCCTTTCCATTCTAGACCTTCTTCTCCCTCCTCCTGTGACTCTTTATATCCATAGTCTGATGTCTACTCACTTCTCTGTCCATCCTTGACTTCCTTTACTGATTAATACACATAACTTTTCTCAAGTAAGTCTTTCTTTTACCTCCAACTAACACAGACAAACCTATGGTCTGAAACGATGGACGCCTCTTATCAAAAGTGAGTCTTGCTTCACGACCCAAAATGTTTTAAAAAGTTTTCTTCATTTGTAGTATTTCTTTTACTGTCAAAGCAATTTTTGCTACAGAATTTGCAAGAGACAATCTTTTTTTCTTTTTCTTTTCTTGTCGTGGGTTCTTATACATGACTGCTGCACACGGGACCTCGATTTACCATCGAATCCGAGTGACTGGATGAGAAAAGTACGGTCCACAATGACCATCTTTCTTTCTTTTCTTTTCTTTCTTTATTACTTAATTTTGTTCTGATTTTGTTGGTACTCACGTGCAAGAGCTTTGTTTATTTCCCATTCCTGGACTCCACGCTCGCTGCATAGTCTTTTCAGGATCTTGATTTGTTTCTGCAAGATACGTAAGGCAAACATCAATCAGTCGTTAGTTACCTTGTTGTCATCCTTGGCCTAGACACTTTTAGTTATATATTGTTCTGCATTTGTGACCTTTGGAAATGATATTTATATATTGTTCTGTATTTGTGACCTTTAGAAATAATATTTATATATTGTTCTGTATTTGTGACCTTTGGAAACGATATTTATATATTGTTCTGCATTTGTGACCTTTGAAAATGATATTTATATATTGTTCTGTATTTGTGACCTTTGGAAATGATATTTATATACTGTTATGTATTTGTGACCTTTAGAAATGATATTTATATAATTATTGTTCTGTATTTGTGACCTTTAGAAATGATATTTATATAATTATTGTTCTGTATTTGTGACCTTTAGAAATGATATTTATATAATTATTGTTCTGTATTTGTGACCTTTAGAAATGATATTTATGTATTGTTCTGTATTTGTGACCTTTAGAAATGATATTTATATAATTATTGTTCTGTATTTGTGACATTTAGAAATGATATTTATATATTGTTCTGTATTTGTGACCTTTAGAAATAATATTTATATATTGTTCTGTATTTGTGACATTTAGAAATGATATTTATATATTGTTCTGTATTTGTGACCTTTAGAAATGATATTTATGTATTGTTCTGTATTTGTGACATTTAGAAATTATATTTATATATTGTTCTGTATTTGTGACCTTTAGAAATGATATTTATATAATTATTGTTCTGTATTTGTGACATTTAGAAATGATATTTATGTATTGTTCTGTATTTGTGACCTTTAGAAATGATATTTATATAATTATTGTTCTGTATTTGTGACATTTAGAAATGATATTTATATATTGTTCTGTATTTGTGACCTTCCTTTAGAAATGATATTTATGTATTGTTCTGTATTTGTGACCTTTAGAAATGATATTTATGTATTGTTCTGTATTTGTGACCTTTAGAAATGATATTTATGTATTGTTCTGTATTTGTGACATTTAGAAATGATATTTATATATTGTTCTGTATTTTTTACCTTTAGAAATGATATTTATATATTGTTTTGTATTTGTGACCTTTAGAAATGATTTTTCCACTTGGGCTGGGTCGCATGAGGTGATCTTTTCAGCGCTTAGTCTGCTTAGTGTTAAGGATGTTCCTAAGTATATGGAATTTACCGTGGAGAAAGCAGCATTCTTCACGATAAGCAAATTTAGCGCTGCTAAGTTCGTTCATGCCACCCACCCCTGGTCCCAACAGTCGACCTTTCCTGAGATGCTCTCGCGTCGCTGGACACATGAGGCAGCTTAAGAGCTCCAAACTCCGCGCGGTCCTCAACCACTTTGCTGTTGCCATCCCGTCGTCTGTCATCAAGTCTGAGGTCTCTCTCCACTGTTTGTCGCCAGTTCATCTTGGACCGTCCCCTCTTTCTCCAGTGAGTCCAAAGTCGGCGTGCAGTTCTTGCTCCGGGGAATCTCAATTCATTTCTCAGCCAGCGGAAACGCTGTTTGCAGATGGTGGTTGACACGGTATGCCGGTGGGATCTCTCTATGACCTCTTTATTTGAGGTGAAATCACGTCATTTGATGCTATGGATCTTGTGCTGACATTTGATGTCAAAGACGTCTGATTTTGTTTCTTCTACTGTGTGGTCTTAAGTTGCCAAGATTCGCAGCTGTAGAAGAGCGTGGATAGAGCATTTGAGTCATTGAATCTCAGCTTGAGTTTCAGGCAGAATTTTCTGCTGCTCCATATTTGCTCAGTTTGTTAAATGCTGCTGCCGCTGCCTTTCCAATCAGTATTTCAGTTCATGACCAAAGTCACTGGTGCTGCAGGTAGAACTACCGAGGTACGTTTTCTACTTTCTAAACTTTTTTTTTTTATCGATAAAGACATCATCTGGTTCTTTGTCTTTTTGGTGTAGCTTTTCATCTCATCCAGAATAGGCTGCAGGTCTTGGATGTTGTTTGCAAGGGCAGCTATGTTTTCAGCAAAGTCCAGATGTAAGAGATTCTTTTCTTCAGTCCTCCGTGAGGTGCGTTCGTCAGCGCCCAGTCTGATGGCAAGTGCGAAGAGGAACGGGGTGAGGAAACACCTCTGTCTGACGCCCCGAGGACTTCAAACCAGTTCCTGTAGCCATTTTCTGTCCTGACCCGGCACCTCATATGACTTTCTCTGGGGTTTTGAATATTGTCTCGTTTTGAGTTGATTGTGCAATGGAGTATAATGATGTACATCTGTTATTGTTAATGTTCACTGCATTCAGATTAAAAAAAACTTTTTTACATTATGAATTGACTTAATTAATTTATATACAAAATAAAACGGCGGTCGACCCAAGAAAGTCCGGGCACAAAAAAAAGACATTCTCTGGGATGCGATAGGACTTTAAGATATTTCAAGAGTAATGGTTTGTGGACACTATAGAAGGCACTCCTGTTTTCGTTGAAATCGTTAAAAAAACGGTTTCATAAGGTAAATAATCGTTCACACACACACACACACACACACACACACACACACACACACACACACACACACACACACACACACACACACACACACACACACAGGAGGTTAAAAAAACAGAGTGTGTAGGTCTACCTTACCTCCAGCAGCTGTATATTGTCTGTGGCCTCCTGTAACTGTTTAGTGATTTTCCGTTTCTGCTTGTACAGCACTTTGAGATGGAACCTGTTCTGGTGCATCAAAGCCACAACCAGACCTGAAAAAAAAAGAATCATCCGTTTGACAGTCATCTTCATCGTCATCGTTGTCGTCAGCGTTGTCCATATTATCACTTGTATTTATATGTGCTACCGTCGCCACAACGATGACTGTAGCGATGATGATGTTGTGATATGGGATGACAATAATGATAATAATAATGAGCATTTATATAGCTCTAAATCTTGTGCAGAGACAAATCGAAAAAAGGCTTTCACACTAGTCAGTCACACGCATGCATAACTCTAAACTGGGAAAAACTGAAAACAAGGAAGAGGTAGGGGAGGGAGAAGGCTATCTATGGAAGAGGTGGGTTTTAAAACTCTTTCCATACGAACAGCGAAAGAGACGACGTTAACAGCGTTTCTCCCCACTTACCATCATCAAAATGTTGCAAGCGGAAGGCTCTTACACTGAAGAGGTGAATGTTGACAAAGAATACCACAATTCTGTCGACGGAAGCTAAAGGTTGGGTCATTCAGACACCCACTGGACATCCGAGGGGTCTGTGTAGAGAAGAGAGGACTGGCCGTACTGAGTGAGTTAAGGCCAGACTTGAAAGAGTGGAGTGCGGAGACCTGACGAAGCGAGAGAGGGAAGTCATTCCGAATGCACGGCCCAGAGACAGAGAAATTGATCGCCTAGTTTTTGTAGTGACCATCACGAAAGCCCTGATACTGTCTGTGTGGGTGATTTAAACAGACTGAACGACAATGCTCACCATTTTGGTCAAGTCAAGATTCATTCCAAAAAGTCCGTATGAGGGCACATAAAAAACAACAACAACATGGACAAAATGCAAATAATACATGGCGAAAATGTATCTGGCAAGGTTACACAGGACATGACGAATGTGTAATCAAGTAAATGAAAATAATACTGCGTGTAGAGTATTATCTGAGCACAAAAGCATCTAATTTCAAATAACACAAAATCGCATAATTTTTTTTTTTTTTATTCTTTATTTTTTATTTATTTCCAACATGGAGTGATGGCCTAGAGGTAACGCGTCCGCCTAGGAAGCGAGAGAATCTGAGCGTGCTGGACCTTGTCCGACCTTACTTGACATGTTCATCATTTTGGTTGTGCACGTTTGAACTTAACTTCGTCATGCTGTGAGCTCTGTATTGTGTTTATGTTTCACCCTTCGTAGGACTTTCCAACAACGGTTTGTCCTGTTTTGTGGCATTTGTGTTTGTATTTCTCTTTCTTAGTCACAACAAATTTCTCTGTGTGAAATTCGGGCTGCTCTCCCCAGGGAGAGCGCGTCGCTACACTGACAGCACCACCCATTTTTTTTGTATTTTTTCCTGCGTGTAGTTTTATTTGTTTTTCATATCGAAGTGGATTTTTCTATAGAATTTTGCCAGGAACAACCCTTTTGTTGCCATGGGTTCTTTTACGTGCACTAAGTGCATGCTCATCGTCTCATCCGAATGACTAACGTCCAGACCACCACTCAAGGTCTAGTGGAGGGGAGAAAATATCGGCGGCTGAGCCGTAATTCGAACCAGCGTGCTCAGATTCTCTCGCTTCCTAGGCGGACGCGTTACCTCTAGGCCATCACTCAATGTTGGAAAAAAATAAAAATAAAGAATTAAAAAAAAACAAAAAACCCCCAAAACACTACAATCATTTGATTAAAAACACTGGGGAGGGGAGGCGAGGGTGGGGTGTGTGGGGGGGGGGGACCGGGGCGGGGGGGCACTGACTGTTCAAAACCCGCAGCACCCTCCAGGGCAGCAGAAAGGACAGGATGACCACGAAGCTCCGCATGTTGGAGGCCGTCAGCCCTTGGACGAACACCAGGTCCAGCGTGAAGGAGATGGCCACCACCACGGCGTCAAACATCTGCCATCAATCAATCAATCAATCAATCAGTCACCAACACGGATCACCAGTCAGTCAATGGCGGGGCGTCGCAAGCAGTAGCAGTAGCGGAAACAAACAAACAAACAACGAAACAAACAACACACATACATACGCACACACAAACACACACACACGTGCGCACACACAAAAACACGCACGGACGCACAAATACACACAGACACACACACGTAAACACACACACACACACACGTACGCACACACACAGCTTTATTTGCAATTTTCTATGAGTGGAATATAGCATTTAACCTTTTGACTGCTGCTGGACAAATACAGTACGCTTCACAGTGAAGGGCTGTTGTCTGATTTTAAGATTGAGGTCACAGCTCTGGATGTCGGTCAGATTTCTTTGTTTGAATTCCTTCATCTGGGTACTTCTTCTTTATTATTATTATTATTATTATTATTATTATTATTATCATGATTTATTATTATTATTATTATTAACAAATAGTAAAGAGTGGTCAGTCTCTCCACACACAAGGTACATAACTTCAAGCCAATGCTGCTTACGCTACCAATTCAGCTATCATCATCATCACTATTATTATTATTATTATTATTATCATCATCATTATTACTATTCTTCTTCGTTTTCTTATCACTATTATTATTATGATTGTGATTATGATTATGATGATGATGATTAGTATCATCTATTTAGCAAAACCAATCACACCGCATAAAAGTACACACACAAAAAAGTATTCTTGCAGTTCAAATTCATACCACAGCGGTTTCATTCCATGAAGATTCACAACAGCTACAGGGTTCAGTCATGTAATAATGTCTTCTAATGCTTACGCTGATACAGGAACCACTGTTTGGAACATTAGAAAGGGGGCAAGAAAGGGAAGTCGAGCATCCATGTGATTTGTGTAGGTCTGGGCGTGAGTTAATGGTTTTGAACAGATGAAAACAACAACAACAAACAAAAAACAACAAGAGACGCATGTCTTGTTGACAAGAAAACAAAATATCACCAATCTTACAAGAAATCTTGACCAATGAAAGCTAACGTTTTCTTCGTTGCCTGAAATAACAAGACTCAAACAATGAGAAATAAACCCGTGGAATTGGAAATGCTAAGTTCTGTTGTTGTTTTTTTTGCTTACCTCCATCTTCTTCCTGAGAAACCTTCTGCCGACACTCCCAATCTTTAATAATGTCTGCAACAGAACATACAGAAAGTAACACATTCAGAATCAAGTTCAGTAGATACCAGTATGCATTTTCATTTTGATAAAGAGCCGAGAACACACACACACACACACACACACACACACACAATTGTGATAGTTCATGGAAGAAACTCGTCGAAAGAAGTGCAGATTCTTGGAATATGTGATGCACAAGAAACGAAAATACTATGAAGGTTATGAACAAACAATGGCATGGAGATGAAATAATTAACAAAATTAATAGTAAAGAGTGGTAACTCTCTCCATTCACAAGGTACACAACTTCAAGTCAGTGCTGCTTACGCTACCGATTCAGCAAGAACACAGGCAAATAAAAGGTACATTGGAACAAACCCAGACACTTCCTCAAAAAAGGAAGTGCCGGGCCTGTCCTTACACCGATCATCTGACATGTGCACACAGCAGCAAAGACGGAAGAATGCGCAAACACAAATAAGCAAATGTGAAGATTATGTTTAACACCTTCACTGCTGCTGACGATTATGCTTGTCAGCGAAGGACTATCACCACGCAGAGATAAGACAGAGCTCACATACAGGTCAGGACGTCAGGTCACCACCCTGTTATTTGGACTTCTTTCCTTTTGGGATTGTATCACTGTTTTTTTGTGTTTTTTTTTTATTCGCTCTTTTCAAGGTCAAGGCGAAAACACTATCATTAGGTATTGATAGTGATGCAATGATATAACAAATAATAAACATTATAATTATTGGCATCAGCACAGAATTATTGACACTTTGTTTACTTTAATGTATGTCGAGCAACACTGTAGAAAAAAGAACATAAACCATATTATGATTTCCATTAACAGAAAACGGTGTCGTCCATATGTTAAACTTCTTGAAAACAATAACTCATAATAAATTATGGCGAAATATCAAAGTGTGCAATAGTGAGGCAGGTGTATTAAATGTATGTATACGTGTATGTATATTTATGTGTATAGATAAGATATATATCATGACTGTGTATTTTGGTGTTCCATGAATTCCCATGTGTTTTAACAACCGTGTTTAACATTTCCACTGAATACACACATCTTTCTATTTCATAACGGTTTATTAAATCACTCAAACAATGCCATACACCTGGTCTTATTTGATCTGTTCTGCATATGTAGACAAAGTGATTGACTGTATAACGTTTGTTGAACAAACCCAACGACACCATTAATAAGCGCACAAAAATAGTCACTGCCTTTCAGTACTCACGCCACACTGATCACATTTACCCAAGATTCAGTAGTGAAGTGGTTGATACGAAGCCATCATAACCATCATTGGAATTTGTATTTGTATTTCTTTTTATTACAACAGATTTCTCTGTGTGAAATTCGGGCTGATCTCCCCAGGGAGAGCCCGTCGCTATACTACAGCGCCACTCATTTTTTGGTATTTTTCCTGCGTGCAGTTTTATTTGTTTTTTCTATCAAAGTGGATTTTTGTCAGGAACAACCCTTTTGTTGCTGTGGGCTCTTTTTCGTGCGCTAAGTGCATGCTGCACACGGGACCTCGGTTTATCGTCTCATCCGAATGACTAGCGTCCAGACCACCACTCAAGGTCAAGTGGAGAGGGAGAAAATATCGGCGCCTGAGCCGTGATTCGAACCACCGCGCTCAGATTCTCTCGCTTCCTATGGGGACGCGTTACCTCTAGGCCATCACTCCACTGTTGTCACTGAGGCATTTGGAAAACAAAAACAAAAAAGCACACAAACAAACAAACAAACAAACAAACAAACAACAACACAACAACAACCAAAACACCAAGAAAGAAGCATTCATCGGTTTTTGTTTATTTCCATAGAAAGTGTGCCTGGGAAAGAACTTATTTCTGATCAAGCAATATATACGTCTCTGACTTTAGAAATGCATTTTGAAACAGACGGGATACCAAGTAAATTTCGATCAACATTTGGTCTTTGCAGTGTGCATGCGTGCGTGCGTGCGTGCGTGCATGCGTGTGTGCGTGCGTGCATGCGTGTGTGTGTGTGTGTGTGTGTGTGTGTGTGTGTGTGTGTGTGTGTGTGCGTGTGTGTGTTGATATATGTTGCATGTATGTATGTATGGATGCATGTATGTATGCACACACGCACACACTCACGCACGCACACACACACACACACATACATACACACACATACACACACGCACGCACTCTCTCTCTCTCTCTCTCACACACACGCACACACACACACACGCACACACACACCCACCCACCCCTCCCACACACACACACACGTAACTCACCTCCAGCAGCAGGAAGGACAGGATGGAGATGCTCAGGTAGTGCAGCTTGTGCGCCATCTGCTCGTGCGTCCGGTGCTCGTGGTCCATGGGCTTCATCCTCGGCGGACTCTGACCCACCTCGGCAACGAACGTCAACAGCGACGACAGCACGTTGGTGGCCGTGCCAACGGAGGCGCTGGAAGGAGACGAAAAAAAGAGAGAACACCATTAAATAAAGCAAATGTCTTTTTTTTGTTTTGCTACCCAATCATCTGCACCGTTTCTGTGGCATTACTCTCACGTCACTCACATACACAACCTCTCCCGGTCCCGTCTGTCGCTGTCCCAGTGCCGGAAGTCCACAGGGAAGCATCGATGATAGGTCGCCAGGAGGCCACAACTGTGATCTTTCAGAGCATAGTCTCCCAGAGTGAAAGGTTTTCGGTGGTCTTTCAGATGCTAATTCTCCATTGTGATTGGTTCAATATGGTCTTTCAGAGCCTTGTCCCAAAGTGTGTTGAATGACCGAATACCAGACCACCACCACCACCACCACAAACATCACGCTCAACCCCACTACCACACCACGCCACACCACACTACATCGCACTACACCACTACACACAACCCCTTCACACAACCCTTTCACACCATACTACAACCCACCACACTACACCACACCACACAACCCCCTCACACCACACACAACCCCCTCACACCACACCGCACCACACCACACACACACCCTCACCTCACACTACAGCCTGCCACACTACACACAACCCCCTCACACCACACCACACCATACCACACCAACACCCCCCTCCCACCACACTACAACCACACCACACCACACCACACCACCATACACAACCTCACACCACACCATCACACCCTCCCTCACACCACACAACAAGTAAACACACCACACCACACCACACCACATACACCACACCACGCCACACTACAACCAACCACACCACACCACACTACAACCAACCACACCACACCACACCACCCCCTCACACAACACCACACCACGCCACACCACCCCCTCACACAACACCACACCACGCCACACCACACTACAACCCACCACACCACACCACACCACCCCCTCACACAACACCACACCACGCCACACGACACCACACTACAACCCACCACACCACACCACATACACCACACCACGCCACACTACAACCAACCACACCACACCACACCACCCCCTCACACAACACCACACCACGCCACACCACACCACACTACAACCCACCACACCACACCACACTACAATCCACCACACCACTCCACACCACACTACACCACACTACAACCCATCACACCACACCACACCACACCACACTACACTACAACCCATCATACTACACCACACACACCACACAACAACCCACCACACCACACCACATCACACCACACCAAACTACAACCCATCACACCACACCACATCACACCATACTACAACCCACCACACCACACTACACCACACCACACTACAACCCACCACAAGAGAGCACAGGACAGCACAGCACAGCACACCACACCACAAGCTCACTTGTAAGTCGCCAGGATGGGCCGGCAGTCGGCAGCCAAGTTTGGCCCCGTGTATTCAGATCCAGATCCAGATCCAGATCCAGGTCCAGATCCAGACCCCGAGGCGTTCCAAACGATGAAGCTGGACAGCAGGCGGTCGAAGAGTATGGTGACGTCGTCCTCCCTGATGTCAGTCAGGTCCGCCAGTGCATCCTTATTGTTGGTGTTGTTGTAGAGCTTCTTGGCGAACTCTTTAGTGTGATCCTCCAACGTTAACAGTTGGTCTGTTTCGGGATGATGGAGAAGGGGGGGTTAGAGAGAGAGAGAGAGAGGGGTGAGGGGGAATGGGGGTGGGAAGGTGTTGGTTTTGTGGGGTGGATGAGTGGTTGGGTGGGTGGTGGTGGTGATGATGGTGGTGGTGGTGGTCGCGGTGAGGTAGTGGTGGGTTGAGTGCGTTGAGGGGGTCAGTGTGTGTGTGTGTGTGTGTGTGTGTGTGTGTGTGTGTGTGTGTGTGTGTTTGCCATCACCATCCATACACCACCACCACCACCACCACCACAAGACAACCAACATCACCAACGTTAACCTCCCGTAGCCCCATCACCACCACCACCACCACCATCCACATTACCACCACCTACATCACATCACCACCACCACCGCCATCACAAGACTACCACCACCACCACCACCATCAACTAAAAGCAAAGACCGTCCCCGTCCCCCCCGCCCTTCCCATACTCTCCATCTTCCCAATCCGTTTCTGACCCTCCCCCCAAAAGAAGCAAACACATGTCCTCTTACCGGATACTTCTCATCTCTTCTCATCTTATCTTATCTTCTCTTGCATTCGGATTCTCTTGAGTGAAACTCACCCTAGATGTCGTCAAATTCGTTTTTGTAGTTGTAGTCTCAAAACTGGGTGTACGCATGATTCATAACGTACGTCAGACGCATACCAACGTCTAGGATACTGAAATTTGGAAGGTGAGTTCGTATGACAAGCCATGTACTTTTGTATAATTTGAACTGCATGTTTTTTTTTCTTTCTTCTGTTCAAGCGTTGAAAGGACGTGTGGATTGTCACATAAACGTCACCACACGAGTCAGGCTTTACGATTACATAGACATTTATGACATTTAAACATGCATCTACACCATACAGTCCCCCCTCCCACCACCTGTACCCGAAAAAAAAATCATTATTTAAACACGCATTTACACCATACAGCGTCCCTCTTCCACCCTGTATTTGTCCCCCAAAAGAATAATTATTTAAATACGCAGTTTCACCACACAGTCCCCCCCTCCCCCCTCCCACCACCTATACCGAAAGAATCATTATTTAAACGTGCATTTACACCATACAACCCCCTCCCCCACTCTCCCACCACCTATCCCGAAAAAATCATTATTTAAACATGCATTTACACCATACAACCCCCTCCCCTTCCCACCACCTATCCCGAAAGAATCATTCTTTAAACATGCATTTACACCATACAACCCCCTCCCCCACTCTCCCCACCACCTGCCTCCCCCCCCCCAAGCACCCCCCCACCCCCCAACAAAGAATCGAACTCGGGTCCAGCAAACACTGACCGGTGACCTGGTGGAAGTCCAGGGTCAGCTCCCCCACCACCAGCAGACAGTCCACGACGTTCAGGATAATGATGACCAGCAGCATGTTCTTGGAGTGCAGCACCTCCTCACACTTCCGCCTGGCCCTGTTAAAATAATGATTCTTTCGGGATAGGTGGTGGGAGAGTGGGGGAGGGGGTTGTGTGGTGTAAATGCATGTTTAAATAATGATTTTTTCGGGATAGGTGGTGGGAGGGGGAGGGGGGGACAACAACAGCAGTAGCATTGCATCAACAGATGTGATAATGATGATGATGGTGATGATGATGATGATGGTAATAATAATAATAATAATGATAATGATAATAATAATAATAATAACAAGAACAAGAAGAACAATAATAATGATAACAATAATGATGTTGATGATGATAATGATGGTAATGATGATGATGATGGTGATAATAATAATAATAATAATAATAATAATAATAATAATGATAATAATGACAAGAACAAGAACAACAATAACAATGATAATAATAATGATGTTGATGACGATAACGATGACGACAACAACAACAATAACAATGATGATAATAATAATGACGACAACAACAACAACAATAATGATGATGATGACGACGATGACAACAACAACAACGACGACGATGACGACGATGATGATGATACTACTACTACTACTAATGCGACTACTACTACTGCTGCCGCTGCTCCTGCTGCTACTACTACTATTGATAGATTCTTGTTTAGCGCTTTCCCGCTTTCAAGAGTTCAGAGCGCCTTACAATAAACATTAAACACACACACACACACGCGCGCCGAGTTTGCATGGCTTATGACTGAATGTCATTGGAAAGGTCTGGAAGGTCAATAAATAGGCGTTAAAAAAAAGATGTGATTTTCAGATCATTAAAAAAAACAAAAACAAAAACAAAAAACAAAAACCTGAAATGAGGGAAAGTGGCGAAGCTGGTATGGTAAACTGTTCCAGACGTACATGATGCAAACATCTATAGTACAGACAAAACAGTGTGGTGAACTTGTATGCAGGAAGCGCAGAGGCAGAATCAGACGTTGAACTGGTGACCCAGTTGTCACCAGTGTTCAGGGTACGAGGCCTGAGGGTTCTAGGGTTTCGTCATGGTGTTGTGCCCTTGAGATAGGCACTGTACTCCCCATGTCCCTCACTCCACCCCAGGAGGGAATGGATACCTGATATCGCCGGGTAGCAGAAAACTTTAGTTTTGATTAACGGACACTGGGGCAGTGATTTCATATCCACTGTGTCTGAGGGTTCGGACATAGGAACGGCAGAGATTTCACATCCACTGTGTCTTGGATTCGGACATAGGAACGGCAGAGATTTCACATCCACTGTGTCTGAGGTTCGAACATAGGAACGGCAGAGATTTCACATCCACTGTGTCTGGGGGATTTCACATTCACTGTGTCAGGGGTTCGAACATAGGAACGGCAGAGATTTCACATCCACTGTGTCTGGGGATTCGGACACAGGAACGGCAGAGATTTCACATCCACTGTGTCTGGGGATTCGGACATAGGAACGGCAGAGATTTCACATCCACTGTGTCTGCGGTTCGAACATAGGAACGGCAGAGATTTCACATCCACTGTGTCTGAGGTTCGAACATAGGAACGGCAGAGATTTCATATCCACTGTGTCTGGCAGGCGAGTATTCTACCATGAGACTGTTCTACCACTTTTATTATTATTATTATTATTATTATTATTATCATTTTTTATTATTATTATTATTTTATTTCTTATTTTTTTATGTTCTTTTTCTTTTTCTTTTATTATTATCAATTTTTTTTTACTTTATTAATTTAATTTATTATTTTTTTACTTTATTTTATTATTATTATTATTATTATTATTATTATTATTATTATCTTTTAAAAAATTGATTTAATTTAATTTTATTTATTTTCTTATTAAAAAAAATATTCATTATTTATTTATTTATTTATTCTCAAGGCCTGACGAAGCGCGTTGGGTTACGCTGCTGGTCAGGCATCTGCTTGGCAGATGTGGTGTAGCGTATATGGATTTGACCGAACGCAGTGACTGCTACTGATACTGATCAAGGTTCAAGATGGTTTATTCCCCCCCGTGGGGATGCCGGGGGTCTTTCAGTATAAATAGCAGCCCAGCCTTCTGGAAATTTTGTGCTAGAACCCAACGCGCTTAGTCAGGCCTTGAGAAAACAAACAAACAAACAAAAAAACCAAAACAAAAAACAAACCTTGAATATTTCTCCAATGTCCACCTGACATAACTGCTATTTTGATCTGGTTTCTTTTATCCTCTTAAGTCGTTTCTTGTCTGTTCGTCTGTCAATATGTCAATCCGTCTATCACTATCTTGGCCACCACAACCACCACCAACAACCACATCACCAACTACTAACACCACTTAAAACCACCACCACCACTACCTACTCACCTATCGTCTGTCAATATGTCAATCCGTCTATCACTATCTTGGCCACCACTACCACCACCAACAACCACATCACCAACTACTAACACCACTTAAAACCACCACCACCACTACCTACTCACCTATCCCCACCACCGTCACCTACCACCACCACCGCCATCATCTATCACCGTCACCACCACTACCTATCAACACCACCACCACCGCCACCACCACTACCTATCAACACCACCACCACCACCGCCACCACCACTACCTATCAACACCACCACCACCACCGCCACCACCACTACCTCCACCATCAATCACCACCACCACGACCACCACCACCACCACTACCTATAACCACCACCACAATTACCTACCACCACCACCACCACCACCACCACAATTACCTATCACCACAACCACCACCATCATCACCACCACCACAATTACCTACCACCACCACCACCATTAACTACCTACCACCACCACCACCATCATTACCTACCTACCTACCACCACCACCACCACTCTCTTCACCACCTATCACCACCACCACCACCACCACCACAATTACCTACCACCACCACCACCACCACCACTCTTGTGTGTATGGCGTATTGGAACTCAAGACGACACGACATGATGGAATAAAAAAAAAAAAGAAAAAGAAAGAAAAAAGAAAGAAAGAAAGACGGAAAGAAAGAAGAAGAAAACTGCAAGGCAGAAAGTTTTCTCACATTTTGGAGTAAAAAAACCAAAAGGAGCAGCCTCCAGTTCTCCGCTGCAGGGAAGCAAGATGTCTAACACCAACCTCGACTGAGCGAAAGCACAGCTAACCGCTTTGTCAGTTCCCACATTTTAAGTGTATAAGTGCTCACAACAGGTAAGAGACGTGGCTGTCTACGGATTAAAACACAGCAAGTGGAAGACGAGAGAGGACGGAATTCTGTTCAACACCCCGTCGCACATTCTGCTAACTGTTGACATCTGGTTCAATCTATAATAATTTTTCACCACATAGAACTGACCACTGATCTCTCACTACAATCAATGTGAATTCTCCAAACAGTGCACTTTGCCTTTCGAAGGTGAAAGGGTGGGGGTTGGGGTGGGGTGGTGGGAAAAACAAGACAAGTAAAAAAGACAACAAGAAACAAACAAATACGAAGCCTGATACTGATAATGCACACAGTAACATATGATCGATAAGTGACCAACGTGTTTCTGTGCTGCACCCCTAAGTTCATTAATAATCGTTTGTGTACGTGAGGAAATCATATCACCCATACACCATTGCTCTATCTCTCTGTGTGTGTCTCTCTCTTTGGTTTTTTTTTTCAGTCTAATAAAATCCATCAACACTTAACATAATTTCTCCTTCTTTCTCGTTTCATTCTAAAAGTTTCAGTTTCAGTTTTAAGAAGGTGTAACTGCTGTGTGGATTCATCCACATACGTTGCACACATCCGCTTTGAAAAAGAAAATGGAAAAAAAAAGAAAGAAAAAAACAAAACAAACGAAGAGCAGATGCTTCACCTTCACAAAAACCAGCGTGTAAGTCAGGCCTTGAGACTGAGAGAGAGAGAGACAGAGACAGAGACAGAGAGACAGAGAGACATAGGAGAGGTTCACACTACACGTCCTTGACTGCATGTGATGATAATAATATCAAACATCTCATTACAGAAAGCTCACGAACGGCACTAATTTGTCTTCAGAAAAAGACGGGCGCAATAGCCGAGTGGTTAAAGCGTTGGACTTTCAATCTGAGGGTCCCGGGTTCGAATCTCGGTAACGGCGCCTGGTGGATAAAGGGTGGAGATTTTTCCGATCTCCCAGGTCAACATATGTGCAGACCTGCTAGTGCCTGAACCCCCTTCTGCAAGCAGAAGATCAAATACGCACGTAAAAGATCCTGTAATCTTATGGAAACAAGAACATACCCAGCATGCACACTCCCGAAAGCGGAGTATGGCTGCCTACATGGCGGGGTTAAAACGGTCATACACGTAAAAGCCCACTCGTGTACATACGAGTGAACGCGGGAGTTGCAGCCCACGAAAGAAGAAGAAGAAGAAGAAGAAGAAGAAGACTTCAGAAACAAACAAACAAACAAACAGACAAACAAACAAACAAAGGCCGTTGCAGATGCACACTCTCAGTACAACATTGCTGACTTCTTCTGTTTGTTCTGGTTTTCATATGACACAACGCATAAATGAAATAAAAAAAAAAGCCCCAAAATCACAGATTGAGCAGCACGCACTCCTCCTCTCCCCACAACAAACGCTGAAAGAAGACAGAGCGTTTTATCGCGTGTTTCAGAATGACGGTACAAAATCATTGGCTTTTTTTTCTTCTTCTCTATCTCTCCTCTTCACCCCCTTTATCCCCCTTCCCCCTCCTCCTCCTTCTTCCCCACGACTTATGCTGCATGTCCTGTAAGGAGGAAGATGCTTGCCTGCTTCCAGAGAGGGCCCTAGAGCAGATGGCGGGGACCAATCACAAGCAGACGATAGGAAATGGTCAAAGCACTAGCCTAATTTCTGCTCTGGTGTCTCCCGTATTTGCAATTCCACTTCTTTTTTTTTTCAGAGAGGTATTGATGGAACAGTGAGAGCTAGAGCTGGGGGCTGGAGCTAGGGCAAGAACTTGAGAGAGAGAGGAGAGAGGGGGAGAGAGAGAGAGGGAGAGAGAGAGAGAGAGAGAGAGAGAGAGAGACAGAGAGAGAGGCTGAGAGAGAGTGGGTGAGACAGAGAGAGAGAGAGAGAGAGAGGCTGAGAGAGAGTGGGAGAGAGAGAGAGAGAGAAAGAGAGAGAGAGAGAGGGAAGGGGAAGGGAGGGAGAGATAGACTAAAGAGAAAGATAAATAGAGGAGAGAGAAAGAAATTAAGAGAGAGAAAGAGAGAGAGAGAGAGAGAGAGAGAGAGAGAGAGAGAGAGAGAGAGAGAGAGAGAGAGACAGGGAGTATAGATAAATACGAATTCGCTTTCAGATAAAGTTCGAGGTATTTTTCAAATTAAAAATCAAATTTAAGGAAAAAAGAGAGGAACAATTCTTATTGGCGTGTGGCACATTACAAACAAACAAATGACAATTATATTTTACTGTGATGGTCATTCTGTTACGTCCATCTTCCCTTTCCTCCTCCTCCCCCTGCCCCCCCGCCCCCCCCGCCCCCATCACACCCTCTCTCCCATCCCCAACCCTTGTCATGGCTTATGTCTGTGGGTTATTCTTCACACTGGCTTTGAATGTGGTTTCCTCTTATGGTGCAATGACGGTTCTTTTTAGAAAAAACAACAATTTGTTATATCATTTTATTGTTTAACAACAAAACAAAAGGTCTCAACTTCTTTTTTTTTAATATCCTGAAGGCAAATTTCTGTACACTGTGTGTGTGTGTGTGTGTGTGTGTGTGTGTGTGTGTGTGTGTGAGACATTAAAATGATTGATCAACTGACTGATTGAAAAGTAACGGAGGAAAAGTTTGAAAACAAAACAAACAAAACCCAATGTCCCGTTTCCTGGACAACATTTCAAAAGACAACATCTCTGCTTCTCTTCATTTTTCTTAAGGCTTTGATAACGACCCCCCCCCCCTCCTTCTCCGCCCTCAACCACCCTCCCCTAGCTCCCCCCTCCCCCAACCCCGCCCCCCCTCTCCTCCCCAGGGACAGTAGCTAACAGCAAACCACTGTGGACAACATTTTCAGCTGAACTGGGTTAATGATGGCCTCTTTGATAGCAATCTGTTGGGATTCCTTTCACAGCACACAATATCAGACAGCTTGAGTTGTCCGGCTGTGAAAGAACGCAAGAACAATGCAAATACAGGCCCACTGGTCTGCATCATCCATGGTCATGCGGTAACAAAAGGCTAAAAGCAATGTCAGTATGTAGTGCTTACATTTGCGTGTGTGGAGTGGTGGTGGTGGTGGTGGTGATGGTGGCTTTGTGGTAGGTAACGCGTCCGCTTAGCAAAAGGAAAAAAATACCCGAGAGCACAGGTTCAAACCCGACACTCGCCAGTAGTGTTTGTTTTCTTCCCCACCACTAGACCCTGAATGGTGGGTCAGGACGCTAGTCATTCAGGTGAGACGATAAACCGAATTTCCGTGTTTAGCGTGCAATGAGCGCATGTAAAAGAATCTACGGCAACAGAAAAGATTGTCCCGGGGGGAAAAAAAATCCACTTTAACGGGAAAATGAATACTCTTGTAGGCAGGAAGAATAGGCGGCGCCATCACATTAGCGACGCGCTCTCCCTGGGGAGAGCAGCCCGAATTGCACAAAGAAGTGTGACAAAAGAGCAATACAATACAATACAATACAATACAATACAATACAATACAAGACAAGACAAGACAAGGCAAGACAAGATAAGACTGCATGCATCTCAAGTCTTCAGTGTTCGTCCTAAGGTGCGTGTTGATAGCTTTTGGGTAAAATACTTTGATGGAACATTGTTAAATTCATTGATATTTTAATAAGTGATAAACGAAACACCGGATTTGCATGTGAGTCTTCTCAAGGAGGCAGTACTGCGTTCGGACAAATCCATATACGCTACATCACACCACATCTGCTGAGCAGATGCCTGACCAGCAGCATGACCCAACACGCTTAGCCAGGTCTTGATTGCATGCACGTACATTTGTGTACACATCAGGTTGGATTTCGTCTACATGATTTTGCCACGTGGCAACCCTTTTTGTTGCCTTGGGTTCTTTTTCAGTGCGCCAAGTGCATACTACACATGGGACCTCAGTTTATCGTCTCATCTGAATGACTAGACGCTCAGTTTGATTTTCCAGTCAAACTTGGGAGAAAGGGCGAGGGCGGGATTCGAACCCAGACCCTTACGGGAGATGAGCGTCTTAACCACTGTGCCACTTTCCACCTACCTGTGAGTGGGTGTTTTTTTTTTCCTTTTATACCTTTACCCAAAGCACCCGCACATGATCGGGTTGGAGTTTATTTTCTTATCTGAATCAGAAGCGAATTTACTCTACCTGCAGGAGTGAACGAATTTCCTTCTAAAGAATTACACTGGCTTCCCGTTGAGCTGAATATTCAGTACAATATCGTATGTCTCTGACAGGCGTAATAGTCGAGTGGTTAAAGCGTTGGACTTTCAATCTGAGGGTCCCGGGTTCGAATCACGGTAACGGCGCCTGGTGCGTAAAGGGTGGAGATTTTTAAAATCTCCCAGGTCAACACATGTGCAGACCTGCTAGTGCCTTAACACCCTTCGTGTGTATACGCAAGCAGAAAATCAAATACGCACGTTAAAGATCCTGTAATCCATGTCAGCGTTCGGTGGGTTATGGAAACAAGAACATACCCAGCATGCACAACCCCGAAAACGGAGTATGGCTGCCTACATGGCGAGGTAAAAACGGTCATGCACGTAAAAGCCCACTCGTGTACATACGAGTAAACGTGGGAGTTGCAGCCCACGAACGAAGAAGAAGAAGAAGTATGTCTCTGTTTTCACGTTAATTTCTGGAATTGCACGCAACGCAGTGCATTTCTGAAGTTTAAACTAAATACGTGCTTTCAAGGTATCTCCCCTCTTTCGCTGATGATAGAATGTTTTTTTTTATGGTTGCCTGTTTCTGATCGAATAGACTATAAGCTATCCACTCTGACCTTTTCTGCAGTCAACGGATCTGGCCCCAAATATCTTTCTGAACTCATCCATATCTATACCCCGTCTCGCCAGCTCCGTTCTTCCTCTGATACTCGACTTCTCAGGATACCTCACGTCAGAAGTAAGACCTATGGACACAGATCGTTTTCTTTTCAATCGCCAAAGACGTGGAACAAGCTCCCTGATAACCTCCGTCATTCTGATTCCCTCGCATCTTTTAAATCTCGTCTCAAAACTCACCTTTTCCCTCAGCAATAAGTTCAATTGTGGCAGGTCCACAACTACATGCATGTATATGAATGTGTATTGTGTGTGCGTGTGTCTATGTAAGTTTGTGCCTGCCTATGTGTGCGTATGTGTTTGGGTAGCTGTTAGATACACATGTATGTTAAAATGTATGTATGCAGTGTGTGTGTGTGTGTGTGTGTGCGTGCGTGCGCGCGCGCGCGCGCGCGTGTGTGTGTGTGTGGTCACATTTTGGTGTGTGTATGTAACATAGATATAATGTTTTATGTTATCAAAAGCGTTTTTGTACAGCACCTAGAGCAGATTTCTGGATAGTGTGCTATATAAGTATCCATTATTATTATTATTATTATTCCCAAATTCTAGAGAAAGAAACACGACAGAAGAGCTTTTAGTTCTTCAGATGTATAAACATGGAATTCACAATCCCTCTCACTCACATCAAACGTCTTCTTCTTCTTCGTTCGTGAGCTGCAACTCCCACGTTCACTCGTATGTACACGAGTGGGCTTGGCTTTACGTGTATGACCATTTTTTTTTTATCCCGCCATGAAAGCAGCCATACTCCGCTTTCGGGGGTGTGCATGCTGGGTACATGTTCTTGTTTCCATAACCCACCGAACGCTGACATAGACTACAGGATCTTTAACGTGCGTATTTGAAACTTCTGCGTGCGTATACACTCGAAAGGGGTTCAGGCACTAGCAGATCTGGACATATGTTGACCTGGGAGATCGGAAAAATCTCCACCCTTTACCCACCTGGCGTCGTATCCGTGATTCGAACCCAGTACCCTCAGATTAAAAGTCCAACGCTTTAACCACTCGGCTATTCCGCCTGTCACTCACATCAAACGAATTAAAAAAAAAGTGTGTGTGTGTGTGTGTGTGTGTGTGTGTGTGTGTGTGTGTGTGTGTGTGTGTGTGTGTGTGTGTGTGTGCGCGCGTTCGTGTGTGCTTTATGCTCGACTGACGTGTCATTGTTATGTGCTTTCAGAGATTTGAAATTGCTAAATGTTCTATTGCTACAACTATAACAACGTGAACAACGACTACCACCACTACTACAATCAACAACCATCTACCTGAAGATCTAGTCATCAGTCCCATCCATATGTAATATGCAGCTTCTGTTCAAACGTGTGTGTGTGTGTGTGTGTGTGTGTGTGTGTGTGCATGTGTGAGTATGCACAAGTTTTTATATTGATATGCACACTTGTATGTATCCTAATCTCTACTGTACCTGTGTTTGTGTATGATTTTCGATTTATGTTGGTATCTTGTTATGTACTATCCCCCCCCCCCAATATTCCTTGTGACCCCGGTACACTTGGTAATAAAGACATATTCTATTCTATTCTACTACTACAGGAGGAAGGGGGCAGAATGATGAACACGATTGTCTGCAAGCAGAGTGTCCCTCGATCCCCATTCTCGCCCTTAGTCCCAAGTTTGACTGAAAAATCAAACTGAGCGCTTTCCCATTGATAAACACCGAGGTCCCGTGTGCAGCACGCACTTGGCGCACTGACAAAGAACCCATGGCAACGTTAAGTGTTGTCCTCTGGCAAAATTCTCCAGAAGACCTGATAAAAGAGAGATGTGTAAATGCGGGAAATTTAAAGTTAACAGAATCACTTGTGTTATTTGGACATGATGTGACAATAACAACTGATGCTGTTTTGTGTTTTATAATATTGTTTGCAAAGTATTACTTATATTTATGTAAAATTGAGGACAGCTTTCTAGAAATATAAGTTTTTTTGAACAAATTAAAAACTCGATATAGAATTGAAGAATATAATGCATACATTAACTTTAACCATGCCATTTTCTCTGCCAGATGGCTGCCTTACAAATTAGTGATCACAAATGATTAGTAACCTGTTCATGATTAACGAAAATTAACCACCCATATTTATTTTCCTTTTATTGATATTCATAAGAAATGATTGAGGTGTTCACTTGCTGTGAGCGTGTTCTAAGATACTTGGCAGTTTGTATTCCTTGACAGCTTGTGTAAGATCTTTAAGAAATGAATGATAATACTCCTGTGTCTATCAGAGTATTTATGGTGTTTTTTTTTCTTCTTCTTTATAAATGTCCATTAAGATGCTGTTGTTGTAAAATGTCAACCTATCAAAATGGAATTAAAAAAATGTTTAAAAAAAATTCCCCAGAAGAAATCCGCTCTGATAGGTACACAAATAATCATGCATTAAATGCGCTAAAGATCTGACAAGGCTGCTCAGGCATCCGTCAGCCCAGCACATGTGGTGTAGCATAAATGGAATTTTTTCTGAATGCAGTGACGCCTCTTTATATGAAACTGAAAACTGCTACCACTACTACCTCTGCTACTACTACTACTACTACTACCACGACGACGATGACGACGACGACCACCACCACCACCACCACTACTGCTTCATGACCATGATCGTCACCACCACCACCATCATCACCACCACTACTACTGCTGCTACTACTGCTACTACTGCTGCTGCTACTGAAACTTCTACGGCACCATGTTCATCATGACAATGATCGTCACCACCACCACCACCACCACCACCACCATCATCATAATCGATAATAATCCTGACCTGCCGATGACCTCCCTTGGAGGGAGTTGCTCCTCCCAGCGTATCTCATCCTCCAGCTCTGTCTCCAGCTTGTTATCCTCCCCCAGGCCATTGATGCTGGCGATCTTCAGGGTCTGCGCCGCTAGCACCTGGAGAGGAAACAGGACGAAACTGTTATTGTTGATTGTTAAAACGTTTTAAAAATCCTATAGCCTTTTATAGCCATCCGAGGCATGGCAGCAAATTTCATGTCCACTGTGTAACGATTCCCTTGTTCGAAAACAGAAACATTGACCGATGAACTTCCCGTGTACTTTGATGATAGAGTCATTCCCCTTTATGTTTCTATGTGACGATTTCCTGTTAAGTTCAGTTTAATTCAGTCACTTAAGGAGGCGTCACCGCGTTCGGACAAATCCATGTACGCTACACCACATCTGCTAAGCAGATGCCTGACCTGAAGGAGGAAGAGGAGGAGGAGGAGGAAGAAGAGGAAGAGTAGCAGCAGCAGAGAGAGAGAAGAAGAGGAAGAGGAAGAGGAAGAGGAAGAAGAGGAAGAAGAAGAAGAAGAAGAAGAAGAAGAAGAAGAGAGACAGACAGACAGACACACACACACACACACAGAGAGAGAGAGAGAGAGAGAGAGAGAGAGAGAGAGAGAGAGAGAGAAATCTCCGCTCAGTTCACTTCGGTTTCTCAAGGAGTCACCACTTCGTTTGGACCATTCGCTGTACCACACATGGTATGCAGATGCCTGACCAGCAGCGTAACTGCACGCACGCGTTGTAAGTTAGGTCTTTAGGAAAAAAACAACAACAAAAACAAATGAAAATGATAGTATTAATAATAATAATAATAATAATAATAATAATAAGAAGAAGAAGAAGAAGAAGAAGAAGAAGAAGAACAACAACAACAACAGCAACAACAGCATCAGCATCAGCAGCAGCAGCAGAGAAGAAGAAGAAGAAGAAGAAGAAGAAGAAGAAGAAGAAGAAGAAGAAGAAGAAGAAGAAGAAGAAGGAGGAGGAGGAAGAGGAGGAGGAGGAGGAGGAGAAGAAGAAGAAGAAGAAGAAGAAGAGGAACAACAACAACAACAACAACAACAAACACAACCGTCGAGTTTTCAGTGCTATCAGTCACACAACACGCACACACAAAGACGCTGTTCTTTTTCTTTCAAATGCATTCATCTAGCTTCTTAATTAAGTGGAGCATTCTGGGAGGAAAGAAGCGATCTGCCATAGAATCAATCTGTATTGCATTGTCTTCTGCCGTGACGCAGTGCCACAGTGCTTGTTCCTGCGAAAGAACGGAGTACTGGTGTGCGTGCCTACGGCTTCATGTGTTCACATCTCTCTCTCTCTGTGTCTCTCGTTCGCTCACTCACGCTGTCTCATATCATTTTTCTCTCTCTCTCGCTCGCTCACTCAGGCTATCTAATCTCATCTCTGTCTCTCTCTCTGTCTCTCTCTCTCTCTCATCTCATCTCTCTCTCGTTCGCTCACGCTCTCTCATCTCTCTCTCTCTCCTTTTGTTGAGGATAGTATCTGGTTGTCTGACCCCTCCCACCCCCCGCCCCATCTCTCTCTCTCTCTACATGCCGTTTATGCAATCTGGGTAAGGAAGATGAACTGCATTTTTTTTGGTTCTGTTGCCTTGCTTTGAGTGACTTTAGACAAAGACTGATTCAACCTAAATATCAATAGAGACCCGTCTAATTTTAGGTTTCATTTACTCAAGTCTTCAAGGCACGAATAAACTCTGTATAACTTAGCCATATACATACACGCAGCATTGAAGAGATTACGTACAGTAACTTCGTGAATGTTGTTGAATATTTGTGTTAACTATTTTTGGTTGATTTGAATTGTCGATTTACTGTTTCATGTCATTTTCTCATTATCATTTATAATTGAATCTCCCTTCAGCCGCCGATATTTTCTCCCCCTCCACTAGACCTTGAGTGGTGGTCTGGACGCTAGTCATTCGGATGAGACGATAAACCGAGGTCCCGTGTACAGCATGCACTTAGCGCACGTAAAAGAACCCACGACAACAAAAGGGTTGTTCCTGGCAAAATTCTGTAGAAAAATCCACTTTGATAGGAAAACAAAACCCAAATAAAACTGCATGAAGGAAAAAAAAAAATAAAAAGGGTGGCGCTGTTGTGTTACGACGCGCTCTCCCTGGGGAGAGCAGCCAGAATTTCACACAGAGAAATCTGTTGTGATAAAAAGAAATACAAATACAAATACAGTAAGGGGCTCTGGCCTTATCTGAATAAAACATTCGTTCGTTTGTTCGTTCTCTCCATCTCGATCACAATCCCCTCTCTCACTCTACTCTCTCTCTCCGCCCCCCCCCCCCCCCCTCAGACCCCACCCCCACCCCTACTCCGGGCTGTCTCTCCTTTCTTTGAGGAGAGTGGAGAGTGGAGAGTGGAGAGAGAGTAGTGTGGTGGTGACAG
>NC_134893.1:35787582-35792582 GCF_041734735.1 Babylonia areolata | reverse complement strand
GAGTGTATTGCATTCGTTGAATGTGTTTCAGTCTTTGTAACGTGCAGTGGTGTGCAAGAATGAGTGAATGAACAAAATCACAACAATTTCCTTTTGTCTTCGAACATTAATTTTGTGCAATAAAATCTCTTTGTCATCTCTTCTTTCTCTTCTAAACAGTGGCTTTAAATAGTTTTCATATGATTTTTAACATTACAAACATTAAAAAAAAAATGACTCGACTTGACCTTGGATCTTGAAAAAGAAAGGTCACTGTCAGATATCTCTTGTTCTTCTGCCTCTGGAGAAGTTTTAAGTAGGCGAAAAATATTTCTGTCTGAACATATTCTTGCGATGCTAGACTGCTTGCGACTACTGGCTGCCAAATGTACTGTCCATCCATCATTCATGCAAGGACACACCAAGAATATTTATATTACAATACATTAAACGATATCTGTGAAAACCCAAAGGAAAGAAGAAAAAAATGGAAAAAGACAAGAATCTACCAAAAAAAAAAAAAAAGGAACACCAACACCGAATGTCTGCCATCTTATCTTGGAACCAGTCTTCCTTGTTTCGGAAAGAGTCGAAATACAACCGAGTTTTATAACGACATCTTGCAAACCGGTCAACACATTTCATAACGCAGACGGCAGCTGCATGGTGATATGAAAAACTGGTCGATACCATCTCCTTCTCCTTCCCTTTCTCTCTGATTCTGTTCCCCCGTTCTCCCCTTGCCACGCAGTCTCAGCAGGTTTGCCAACAGCAAAGAGTTTCCAACACATAATAACAATAATAATAATAATGGATACTTATATGGCGCACTATCCAGAAATCTACTCTATGTGCTTTACAAAAACACTTTTGTTAAGATAACACATTACATCAATGTTACATACACACACCAAAATGTGGCTAAACACACACACACACACACACACACACACACACACTCACAAACACACACACACACACACAATGCATACATACATTTTAACAGACATGTGTATCTAACAGCTACCTTCAACACATACGCACACATAGGCACGCACAAACATACATAAATAGACATGCGCGCGCGCGCACACACACACACACACACTACACATTCATATACATGCATGTAGTTATGTACACATACATATGTAAACACACACAGTCAAGCACAGCTGACGCTAGGGAAGTGGACCTGCCACAATTGAACTTATTGCTGAGGGAAAAGGTGAGTTTTGAGACGAGATTTAAAAGATGCAAGGGAATCAGAACGACGGAGGTTATCAGGGAACTTGTTCCACGTCTTTGGCGATTGAAAAGAAAACATACCAAAAACAGCAGACATTCAGGGATGGAGTTACAGCCAAACTGTACGGCACCCTGGAGGAGCTGCGACGGCCGGCAGCCTTCATCGAGGACACCGAGCTGCTCATCTAACAGGAGGCGAACGAGGAAGAAGAAGAAGGGATTGTGTTTCCTATTTGTTGCAGGTTTTTGTTTTGTCTTTGTCGTTTTTTAATTTTAATTTTTTTTTTATTATCATGAACTACGTTTTCTCTGTCCTCATCTGATGTAATTCAGTATGAATGGTATTCTTGATGGGCATGATTCCATCGACATTTCATGAACTGTTCAACCATCGCAGGAATACGTTTAAATAGAAGTATTCTATTGCTTGAAAACATTATATCTTCATAGTATAACGGACGCCAGAAATTAATTCTGGGATTAGCTTTAAAACAGGTCATTCTGAGTCTTATTCCAAGGCATGCTATGCTACAATTTTGTGTAATATATATATATATATATATATATATATATATATATATATATAAGTCATTTACGTATTACATCTATTCGATTCCACATGTGATATGATTTTGTCCCAAAGACTGAGCAAATTACATTCTGAGTCTTTTGCTTTTAATTTGGCATAAAGGGGAGAAGCCTAATTGTGTTTTTAAGCCAATGCCAGACTTCTTCAGCTCAAATCTTTAAAAAAAAAAATTTAAATATAGTTTTGTTAAAAACTTTATTTACCTTTTTCTGACCAATGCTGACAAATACTGAGACACTGTTTATTAGTACACACGCCGAGGTCAGTTGAGTTATTATTGTTGGTGTTTCATCTTTTCACATCTTATGTAAATAACGCAATTACATAAGATTGTTTTCTGAAATGGTGAAAAAAACATAAAAATGATAATTATGGCAGACTGAATTATGCAAAAACATAGTATTAATTATACATGAATATAAGGTTTTGTATTGATCATAAATCAGTAAAGATCGGGGAATTTGAAAATAACTCAAACAAACATGCTAATTTTTCTTTCTTTTGGTCTCATTGGATGCTTCTATTCATACTGTTTCTATATATTGTATACGAGTCTTTGCAAACAACAACAACAACAACAACAACAAACAAACAAAGGAACTAAAAATTGCTGATAAGTATACTATGATACTATCATATCAATAGTTCCGTTGGATGGGAGGGTGGGGGGGTGGAGGGTAGGACAGGGGAGGGAATACAGAGGAAGTACGGGGTGGGGGTGGTGGTTAAAGTAATAATAATAATAATGTACATTTATATAACGCCCTTTCTCTCTAAGAGCTCAGGGCGCTTTACATGAAAGGCAAATATTACAAGTTACATAAAACATTCATGACCACTCTTTCTCAAAAGCCCCTTACCCCCTCCCCCCTCCACTCACACTTTCCCTTTCTTACTCTACATACATCCAAAGTGAGCTGACATGGGTGGTGTTGGAGAACAAGTAAGTCAGAGCATGGGGCATAGAGGGGAAAGGACCAGGAGGAGGGTGACAGAGAGGGTGGTAGGAGAGAGAGAGAGAGAGAGAGAGAGAGAGAGAGAGAGGAGAGAGAGAGAAGAGAGAGAAAGATAGAGGAGAGAGAGAGAGAGAAAGAGAGAGGAGAGAGACAGAGAGACAGAGAGAGAGAGAGAGAGAGAGAGAGAGAGAGAGAGAGAGAGAGAGAGAGAGGGAGAGACTACACACACACGCCAACACGACACATGCCTGAGTTACTTCAGCGACCGCTACAGCAGTTCCCAAGTATACCCCTCGGGTCACCGGGGGACGCAAAATTAATGGAGAAGGTACAAGCAATGGTGCAAGCAGGTACAAGCCACGGTACAAGAGGGGGAAACCTCCGCGTCAAGTGCTCACGAACAAGCCGAACCCCCCCACCCCACCCCCCACCCATCCGCCCCCCCTCTCCATTCCTTGGAACGTCCAGCGTCAACAACACTTACCATGTGCGTTGTGGCTTGCTTTTGCGGCATCGTTCTTCACAATTTGTGTGTGCCAAAGCACTCCAATGGTTTGATGACGGGGAATAGAGTGTTGACAGTACTCGAGATCTAGTTTGGGTTTTGTAACAAAATACACAGGTGGTTTGGATCACAGAAAATGCAGTTTTGGATGAGACTCGATATGTCTTTAGTCTCTGGTTGTTGTTGTTGTTGTTGTCGATGCCATTATTTACGCACGTCAAGAGAACTGTAGATCGTTTCTGTTTCTGTGAACCAGGTGTTCAAACTTGAGATCTTTCAGTCTATGGTTGTTGTAGTGGTTATTGTCGATTTCATTATTTACACACGTCAAGAGAACTGTAGATTGTTTCTGTTTTTGGTGAAACAGGCGTTCAAACTCCAAATATTTCAGTTTCTGGTTGTTGTTGATGCTGTTATTATACACGCCAAGTGGACTGTAGACTGGCTTCAACTGGACGTCTTATCACAAAAGCATTTTTTATATATTACTCGAGAAAAATATTTAGTCCTTGGCTACTGCTGATGTCACACAAAAGAGTATTGCAGAAAATGAAATATAGATTCTTTCTGAAATTGTCTTGATTTCAACAGTGATAAGCATCAGTTGTTTTCGGGAGTCTATGCTTGGAATGCACAAATCATTGACAAAAACCTGTTGGAAAGAGAAAAAAAGTGGCGATTTTGTAATTGATTATTTTGGGATAGAAGTAGAACATATCTTTTCATTGTCATCAGTATCTGGAAAACTGATGTCGCCTATTATTAAGTTAACTTGGGGACACCCTCAGGCGTATAGGATTTTACAGATAATCATACATGTATAAGCCACTGAAATATGCAACAAAGTCAAATGAAGCTCCTCGTATTTTTTTTTGTTTAGTGTCAAATATATATTTATCGAATACGCTCTAGAATCAGACGATTTCCCTGCACAAACGATATCCTGCACACGTTCCTTTCCTTTTCCTCACTTATAAACTGCAACCTGAAACGTCTTCTACCATTCTCCATGGTTTTGTTTTTAGCAGCTTCATTCTCTCCCCACACCCCCATCCTCCACTCCCTACTCCCTATCCCCAGCAGAAACCAGTCAGAATCGTTTTTCTGCTTTCAGGGTATCTCACTGGGTTCGTGTCAAACAAAACAAAACAAAACAAACAAACAAACAAATTAAAAAAAGAAAAGAAAGATAGTTAAAGGGGGACAAAAGCAAACAAACAAACAAACAAACAAAACAAACAAACAAAAATCTGAACCTATAATTGGACCAGTTTTGTCAACTTTCGTACTCCTAACAGAACTGAGGGAATCCCGGTGGTGTGAAATTGAAGATAAAAAGATACATTTTACCCCCTATGCTGGCAGACATAAGATATCTCAATGGCTGTGTGTTGACGCATGGCGTGAAGAGATGTCCTCGCCTAAAGGACATCGCCCTGACAAAAGCTGCTGTGGATTTCATACTGCCATCAGTGTTTGTGCTTCGGTCTTCCACGTTTGGACAGTGTTTTGTAATGAAACCTTTTTTGCCTCTAGAAATTACGGAACAGGTGCTACCAGTTTCAAATGTTAACATTTTTTTGGAAAAAAGTTATATATTTCAAACTGTTCTTTATTAAAGTTAGCTAGCTATGTGTTAAATAGTCCAGTTGATTGTTTATTGTAGGTCCCCACATGAACCTCTTTTCAAATAATAATCTACAGAAGTAGTGCCATACAATAT
>NC_134893.1:35762582-35777582 GCF_041734735.1 Babylonia areolata | reverse complement strand
ATACACATTTCTGCGGGATTCCAACGCCAGGCAAGAAGGGAAACCCTACCTGTGTGTTTTGATGCTTCGCTAAAGTGGAAATACCACAGCTTGCTGCGTCCAGCAGACCGTGTAGCTTCCCTGTCTTGTAAATGCAGCTGGCTCAGTGAACAATTCAGAGAGAGAAAAAAAAAAAAAAGATCGCAGGTTTATATGAATTTTTTTTTTTTTTTTTTTTTTTTACCCGGCGAAAGGAAGGAAGGTTCCTAGAAAGGTACCGGGGTGGGGAGATGTGGGGGTAGGGTGGGGGTTCGGAATGTTCCAGACTAATGATACAAAGTGGGGTTTATTGGGTTTGTTTAATCGTGCGCTTAGTGGCACCTACACGTCCGGTGGTCTCACTTATTGAAAGAAAGAAAAAAAAATCACAACATCGGTCTGTCCGTCCGTCTGTCTGTCTGTCTCTTTTGGAGACATGAGAAACTGAGCGCATGGAAACGAATCCAGTACTCGCCCGTATTTTCTCCCCCTCCCCTTGACCTTAAGAAGTGGTTGGGTGGATATATAATCTCTCTCTCTCTGTCCAGAGAGGAACTGATGTGAAGTTTAATTTAGAATGTTAAAATCAAATTGCGTGACAGAGCAATTATGTTTAAGTTCTGTTGAATCTGGTTTTTCCCTCATTTTTTTTCAAATCGTTATCTTTATGTTTTCGTGTTCTCATGTGGACATGCTGGTGGCCTTCGCATTAAACTTCCTGCGTTCTCTCTCTCTCTCTCTCTCTCTCTCTGTGTGTGTGTGTGTGTGTGTGTGTGTGTGTGTGTGCAGGACAAATTTGATGTAATTTCGTTTCGTCACCCTGTGTCCTATACTAATTAACGAACTGCACACTGGACATTTTGGTGTCATTTTTGAATCGTCAGTTCTGAGGGGGTTATCCTATCAGGTTGGGTTCTCTGCTTAACAATCCTCCTCCACCCACCACCCCCCGTCCCCCGCTCCCTGCAACCCCTTGCCCATCCAGCCCCGTGGGTCCTTTCAGTATTATTGTAATCCCCACCTTCAACAGCCATCTTCCTGAAGATCTAGTCATCAGCCCCATCCATATGCAACATGCAGCTTCTGTTCAAACGTGTGTGTGTGTGTGTGTGTGAGAGAGAGAAAGAAAGAGAGAGAGAGAGAGAGAGAGAGAGAGAGAGAGAGAGAGAGAGAGAGAGAGAGAGAGAGAGTGTGTGTGTGTGTGTGAGGAAGATCGTGCCCCGCCTTCCTATGCCGAGCCATAGACACTGTGGATATGCTATGAGTGCTATTATAGTGCCTATCCTCGGTCGGACACCAAGCTCTAAGCACTTTACAAGCACGGAATCATTTGCACAACACGTTGCCTACCTGGGTAGAGCCGACTGACAGGTGCCATTTGGGCGCTCATCATTCGTTTCCTGTGTCATTCAATCAGGTTTTAGTCACGCACACATTCACACTCATACAGACTTGTAACAGTTCACGTTCAAGACCTTTTTTTTTTCTAAAATCCAGCCATACCCCGTATTTGGGGGTGTGCATGTTGGGTATGTTCTTGTTTTCATAACCCACCGAACGCTGCCATGGATTACAGGATCTTTAATGTGTATATTATATCTTCTATGTGCGTATACACACGAAGGGGGTTCGGGAAGTTAGCAGGTCTGCACCCACGTTGACCTGTGAGATGGGAAAAAAATCTGCACCCTTTACCCACCAGGTGCCGTTATCGAGATTCGAACATGGGACCCTCAACCACTCGGCCATTGCGCTAGGAATTGGACACCAGTTCACTGCCCCGCTGGACAAAAGAGGCTCTTGGGCCTTTAACCATTACTCTCTATTAAACTGTCAGCATTAATGTAGCCAAGCGCTTAGCTTCAGATAGGGCTCTCAGGCTTCAGATACTGCTTCACAATCTGTATAGCAGACGCCGTTTCCGCATCTTCACCAGTTCACTGCTCAGCTGGACGAAAGAGGCTTTTGGGCCTTTAACCATTACTCTCTATCAAACTGTCAGCATTAATGTAGCCAAGCGCTTAGCTTCAGATAGCGCTCTTAGGCTTCAGATACTGCTTCACAAGCTCTATAGCAGACGTCGTTTCCGCATCTTCACCTGTATCTACAGGTGTGTCGTTCTTTTGGTTGCTGCTGACATGATTATTGATTCAGGCCACAGGGAGATCGTTAGATGAGATTTGAGAACTTTGTGCGGGTGCTTCGTGCTTGTCAGTGATGAGATGTGTGTGTGTGTGTGTGTGTGTGTGTGTGTGTGTGTGTGTGTGTATGTGTGTGTGTATGTGTGTGTGTGTGAGTGTGCGTGCGTGCATGCGTGCGTGCGTGTGTGTGTGTGTGTGTGTGTGTGTGTGTGTGTGTGTGTGTGTGTGTGTGTGTGTGTGTGCGTGCGTGCGTGGATCGCTGGAAAGGACACGCTGTGTTATCTGGTCGTCGTCCTTGTCAACGTGTTTTGCTGATGAAGAAAAGGAAGGAAGGAAGGGAACTGGTATTTTATTACAAGACACGATTTCCATGGAGCAGGCTGGTCTCTCTCTCTCTCTCTCTCTCTCTCTCTGTGTGTGTGGCTGTCTGTCTGCCCTCTCTCTCACTGTCTCTCTCTCTCTCTCTCTCTGGTTTGCCTCTCTCTCTGGCTCTCTCTCTCTCTGGCTCTCTCTCTCTCTCTGGCTCTCTCTCTCTCTCTGGCTCTCTCTCTCTCTCTCTGGCTGACTGTCTGCCTCTCTCTCTCTGGCTCTCTCTCTCTGGCTGACTGTCTGCCCCTCTCTCTCTGGCTTTCTCTCTCTCTGGCTGACTGTCTGCCCCTCTCTCTCTGGCTCTCTCTCTCTCTCTCTGGCTGACTGTCTGCCCCTCTCTCTCTGGCTCTCTCTCTCTGGCTGACTGTCTGCCTCTCTCTCTCTGGCTTTCTCTCTCTCTGGCTGACTGTCTGCCCCTCTCTCTCTGGCTCTCTCTCTCTCTCTCTGGCTGACTGTCTGCCCCTCTCTCTCTGGCTCTCTCTCTCTCTCTCTGTGGCTGTCTGCCTCTCTCCCTTTGTCTCTCTCTCTCTTTGTCTCTCTCTCTCTGGCTCTCTCTCTCTCTCTCTGTGGCTGTCTGCCTCTCTCCCTTTGTCTCTCTCTCTGGCTGACTGTCTGCCCCTCTCTCTCTGGCTCTCTCTCTCTCTCTCTGGCTGACTGTCTGCCCCTCTCTCTCTGGCTCTCTCTCTCTCTCTCTGGCTGACTGTCTGCCTCTCTCTCTCTGGCTCTCTCTCTCTGGCTGACTGTCTGCCCCTCTCTCTCTGGCTTTCTCTCTCTCTGGCTGACTGTCTGCCCCTCTCTCTCTGGCTCTCTCTCTCTCTCTCTGGCTGACTGTCTGCCCCTCTCTCTCTGGCTCTCTCTCTCTGGCTGACTGTCTGCCTCTCTCTCTCTGGCTTTCTCTCTCTCTGGCTGACTGTCTGCCCCTCTCTCTCTGGCTCTCTCTCTCTGGCTGACTGTCTGCCCCTCTCTCTCTGGCTCTCTCTCTCTCTCTCTCTGGCTGACTGTCTGCCCCTCTCTCTCTGGCTCTCTCTCTCTCTCTCTCTGGCTGACTGTCTGCCCCTCTCTCTCTGGCTCTCTCTCTCTCTCTCTGGCTGACTGTCTGCCTCTCTCTCTCTGTGTGTGTGTGTCTCTCTCTGGTTGACTGCCCCCCCTCTTTTTCTGTGGCTGTCTGCCTCTCTCTGTCTCTCTCTTCTGGCTCTCTCTGTGGCTCTTTCTCTCTCTCTGTGGCTGTCTGCCTCTCTCTCTTTGTCTCTCTCTCTCTGGCTCTCTCTCTCTCTGTGGCTGTCTGCCTCTCTCCCTTTGTCTCTCTCTCTCTTTGTCTCTCTCTCTCTGGCTCTCTCTCTCTCTCTCTGTGGCTGTCTGCCTCTCTCTCTTTGTCATTCTCTCTCTGGCTCTCTCTGTGTCTGGCTCTCTCTGTCTCTGTGGCTGTCTGTCTGCCTCTCTCTCTGTCTCTCTCTCTTTGTCTCTCTCTCTCTGGCTCTCTCTCTCTCTCTCTCTGGCTGTCTCTCTATCTGGCTATCTCTCTGCCTCCCTCTCTCTCTCTGGCTCTCTTTCTCTCTCTATCACTGTCTGTCTGCCTCTCTGTGTCTCTTTCTGTGTCTCTCACCCTCTGTCTCTCTATCTCTGGCTGTCTGTCTGCCTCTCTCTCTGTGGCTCTCTCTCTCTCACTCTGCCTCTCTCTCTCTGGCTCTCTTTCTCTCTCTCTATCACTCTGTCTGCCTCTCTCTCTCTGTGTCTCTCTCTGTGTGTGTCTCTGTGTCTCTCCCTCTGTCGCTCTCTCTCTGTGTCTGCCTCTCTCTGTGGCTCTCTCTCTCTCTCACTTTGTCCGTCACTCTCTGTCTCTCTCTCTCTCTGGCTGTTTGTCTGCCTCTCTGTCTGGCTCTGTGCCTCTCTCGCTCTCTCTCACTCTGTCTGTCTGTACCTCTCTCTGTTTTTCTGTCTGTCTGTCTGTCTCTCTACGGAGGTAGCTACACTATCTGTCTTTCAGTCTGTCTCTGTTTCTCAAGAGGGAGAGGAGCATGCGATGTTGTGGAACTCTACTCCGTGTCACGCGAGTAATTTGTATATATCATTATTGTGTATGCCCCTGAAATAAAGACACACACACACACACACACACACACACAAAGAAAAGAAAGAAAGAAAATGAACATTTTAACTGGATGATAACATTCAAGTGTCAAAATAAATATTTTTACCGGATGTTTAAAATCGCCAGTGTGCGTGACGGGTCATTAGGCTGAATTCCTTCATTTCTTCTCACAGTCAGTACTTTCTGAGATATTTAAGAACGACCCACTCACGACCGTGTGCGTTAACAGTGCTGATGAGCCAGCAATTCTGTGTAAATACAACATGCTTGACGAGTAAAAAAAACAACAACAACAAAAGTCACCCACAATCTACCTCTATTTCTCTCTCTCTGTCTGAAAGCTGGATGAAAAAAACAAACCAACCAACACACACACACACATTGTCTTGCATACTCTATTACCAACAGAAAATAAAACATATCTAATTCAGTTCAATTCAATCCAATTTAATTCAATTCTCTCTCTCTCTCTCCCCCTCTCTCTCTCCCTCTCTCCCCCCTCTCTCTCTCTCATCCCACCTCTCTCTCTCTGCCAACTCACCTCCATGCTGGAAACAAAATGGCGGCTTTGGCGAAGAGGCATAATAGCCATGTTGTCACGTGATTTAACCATTCACAAACCGTCCTCCTCCTCTTGAAAACCCACTACTTTGATTAACGGCACATAACAGCACAGTTCGGGGGTTGTTTTCCACGTCTTCGAAGGATCATCATCTCTCAAAGTTTCTCCACCATGCAGTTGTTGGTTTTTCTACCTCTTGAAAATGTCATCATTACACATGTAGTTTTGTACTTCTCTCAGATGTGACCATCATAAAGTTGCTGGGTTTTTTTTTCGCCTCTTCAAAGTATCACCACTAGCAAAATGTTCGTTGATTTCATCTTAAAAAGTATCGTCATTACATTTTCTTTCTCTTTAAAATGATTATCAGCTTACACGGTTGGTTTTTTTTTTCACCCTTTCAAAGCATCATCTTTGTACCGTTTTGTTTTTTTTGTTTTTGTTTTGTTTTTTGTTCTTCAAAATGCCACTATACAGTTATTTTCGTACCTCATCAGAAATGTCATCGTTTCATAGATGTTGGTTTTTCACCTCTTCTTCGCTATTAAAAGCTCACTGGTTCTCTACCTGGTCAAAATGTCATTATAACACAGTTGTTTTCTCCCTCTTCAAGAAAGCATCTTCACACAATTGCTTACGTCTTTCAAAATACGACAATCACAACGTTTTCTGAGATTCCGCTAAACATAATTATCTTCATTCTCATTCTCGTTGTTTTCTTCTGCGGCACAGAAATCTGGGGTCGGTCCTCTCACTGTGATCATCGTGAACAACGAAAGTGTGTCAACTGCATGCCCCTTTGTTGGCCTTTGTTTAACACTGTTAAACTGCATGTTTGGTGCATTTCTGTTGTGCATGTGTGGGTGTGTGTGTGTGAATGTGTGTCTTCATGTTTTACATTTATTCGCTTATTTATCACCATTGTTGTCTTTTTTATTTTATTTATTTTTTATTTTTTATTTTATATTTTTTTATTTTTTAAAATTTTTATTACTTTTTTTTATTTAAAAAAATCATTTTATTAGTATTACTATTATTATTACTACTACCTTTTTCTACATTATAATTATTATTCATTTATTTATGTAAGCTTATCTATTATTTATTCCCCCTTTGTTTTGTTTTTTTGTTTTTTTTTCTCAAGGCCTGACTAAGCGCGTTGGGTTACGCTGCTGGTCAGGCATCTGCTTGGCAGATGTGGTCCAGCGTATATGGTTTGTCCGAACGCAGTGACGCCTCCTTGAGCAACTGAAACTGAAACTGAAACTTAACACTGTTCATTCTCTTTGTATGTTGTATCTTCTGGTAACAAAATTAGTATCTGGAAACAGCACATTCAGTCTGAATAACACGACCTTGCCGCTGAGGGTTGTTTGTTTTTTTGTTTTTTGGTCAGGTATGTTTTATGTCCAATAATATATAGATATGTTGTTTTTTTTGAGAAAGATACGCGAAACATAGTTTAATACTAAGCAATGTGACGTCTTTAAATGTAGTGCCATTGATCTTTTCGCTTATCGTTCGGAGGATTTCTAAGAAAAGAAAGTCCACACACCAGTGTCAAAATTCAGGTCCTTCATAACAATCTTTCAAGCACCTCTGAGGCTTTATCGGAATTCGGGCATGGGATTTCCAGTGGAAAAGTCGCCATCAGTAAATCTTCGCATCAACGAACGTTTTTTTTTGTTTTTTGTTTGTTTTTGTTTTTGTACGCACCGGAAATAAAAATCCCGACCACATAGCAAAAGAAACAGTACATCAAAGCACAAACCTTAACGTGAAAGAAAAGCAATATCCACATTTGAAATGTATTTTAAAGCACGGTGAATACCGGCCGCATTTAAACAGAATCGACTGTGAAAAACAAAAACAAAAAAAAGGACGTTGCGTTCACAGAAACTGCACCTCAAAGCATAGAAATTGAAGTGCAGGAAAGAAAATCGGTAAATGGGATTTGGGGCGCATTAAACGTCAACGTTTATGGCATGATCTTCGTAACTGGCCTGTTTTAATACAGGTCATGAGGCTAAAACCACAACTTAGCAACAAAAAAACAAAAAAAAACAAACAAACAAACAAACAAAAACCAACAAAAAACCCAACAACAACAAAACAACAACAACAACACCCCCCCACCCCAAAACAAAACAAAACAAAACAAAAACAACCACAAAACAACAACAACCCCCCCCCAAAAAACAACAACAAACAAACAAACAAACCCAACCGATCTTCAGTATGAAAAGAGTCATCTGAGGGGGCACTGAGTGTAATAGACGGACAGGAAGGTTGTGTGTGTCGTGTGTGTGCGTGTGTGTGTGTGTGTGTGTGTGTGTGTGTGTGTGTGTGTGTGTGTTTGTGTTGTGTGTGTGTGTGTATGTGTGTGTGTGTGTGTGTGTGTGTGTGTGTGTGTGTGTGCGTGCGTGCGTGTTTGTGTGCGCTCGCTGTGTGTGATATAAGGGAAAAATTCGGCTAGGCCTGCCACCCTGAAAACCGTAAATATGTTTCAACATGTTTTTAAAAAAATAAGAAAAGCAAAGAGTGTCATTAGATATAAAGTCGAAAGTGCAATACAATCTGTATATTGCCAGGACTGAAATTGGATTTAATTTTCGTAACACACGATCAAAAGTTAAAAAAAAGAGAGAAGAATTCAACAATGCATATCTGGTCATGTTATGGAAAAAAAAGTAAGTGTCAAGTGTTATCAATAACTGTGAATGTTCAAACTTGAAGTTTTTCAAGATACACTCACTTACCCCGATGACTTAAGAACAAAAATTAAAAAAAAACCGCAAAAATTCCTCGCCAATTCAGCTCAAAGTTTATTTCCCGGACATCGCTGACACACGACAGAGTTGAACTAAAGGTGAAGATAATAAATACCCACGCCACCCACTCACGCAGAAGTAGGAAATACCCGAACATCGACACCCACGTTTTACACAAACGCCTCTAGTATATGAACGAACCTTCAGCTAACTATCAATTAACTGACATATCAAAGGCCAGCAGCAAAAAAACAAACAAACCCAAAAAACAAAAATAAAAACCCCCAAAACCCAATAACAACAACAACAAAAACAAAAAACCAACCAACCAAACCAAACCAAACCAAACAAAACAACAAAAAACAAAAAAACAAACAAACAAAAAACAATAACAAAAAACCAAAACAACCAACCAACGTTTCAAACAACATAACGGCGATGTCTTAACTAATTTGTGTAGGCATCGATTATTAGAATACAATGTATGACATCCCACTGAAAGACCATTCCACACACACACGTTCTGGAGATAAGAGCGTCGCCCTTTTGATTTTTTTTTTTTTTTTTTTTTTACACAGTGTAACCCACGCGCACGTGCAACGCCAACCACACGTTTATCAAGACTGACGACAATAACCCTGAAGTGAAGCTCGTGTTCGCTGCAACAGTCCCTAGCGGGAAATCTGTCCTTAACAGAAAATTACCTGTACGGGGGGAGAAAGCAATAGCTGACTGCTGTGCTTTTCTTTTTTTGTTCTTTCTTTCTTTCTTTTTTTTAATCCTTAGTGACACTTTTTTCTCATGAGTTGTATAGCTCTGGTTAGTACATGGACTCATGAAGGCGTGAGTATAACACATTCCCGGTGTTTGAATGAACAAAAACCCAAGTTACTGGCTTGTCTAATCTTCGGGCATGTGTTATTCAACTTCGTCTCTGTCATGGTTCAGGTCAAGTAACATTCATTAATATCTATTTGTTAATCATTTTTTTAAAGCAGAATCTTATGATATCACGTTTCGCTGAACAAGGTGTCAATACGTGTTTATTCCTAAGTGCCCAAACGTTCGTTTTTTAAATAATAATAATAATATTTTTTTTTAGTTATTCAGTAACCTTCAGATAGCGCTTCAGCTGGCACAATGTCAGATATACAGCTAGACATATAAAAAAAGACATACTTAACCTCAGATACAATGACCATTATCACCAATGAACAAGTGTGCCAAAAAAACAAAACCCAAATAAACGACACTTCGAACCACATCACAAAGGTCTGTTGACATCAGCTGAGAGAGAGAAAAAAAAGACAGCTACGTTGACACGGCCACGCAACGATATCCAATGGCCCTGCTGAAACAATCCTGCAAAAGAAGATAGACGGAGAGGAAGACCAAAAAAACAACCAAAAAAACCCTAACAAAACACCACCACCACCACCAACAAAAACCACATACAGAAAATCCCCGATGGCTAATGGGTGGAAAAACCAAGCGGGGAGACCACAGTGGCTTTGACACAGAGCCGACAGAGAAGGCGTAAGCAGTTCTTCTGTGCGGAGTCCCAATGTCTTTTATTGACAGAATTAAAGAAGAAGAAGAAGAAGAAGAAGAAGAAGAAGAAGAAGAAGAAGAAGAAGAAGGAGGAGGAGGAGGAGGAGAAAAATGACAAAAAGAAGGACTCTATAATGATGACATTCGTTTACGACTAAAAACAATGGCAAGGTTGACACTGCGCTTTAAAGTTTTTTTTTTAATATAGTTTATTTAACACCAAGGACACTTCTCACTCCACGCTTGTTTCAGTTTCGGTTTCAGATGTAAACAGATGTCAAAGCGTGCAGACAGATCCATATACGCTACATCACATGGCTGAAATAGAATAAGAAAAAAATGGGCGAACAGCACGAAAAGACACCAAGAGGGCAAACGATTGAAAGGAAATGAAGAATAATTATAATGACCGGGGCCACACGTTCAGCCAACTTGCGCACGTGCATCCCTCAGGCGTGTTCATCCCCGCTTATATATCTATATCTATATCTATCTATCTATCTATCTATCTATCTATCTATCTATATATATATATATATATCAGAGTCAGGGCAGATAGATATATCTGCTACTGGTAACCTGGATGCCAGTACTACCTGTCACAGGGCCGAATTGCTGGCGACTAAACCAGCACCCCACCAGTCCTCTCAGGAGGATGGTGAGGAGGATGGCTAGACACCCTGGTGGAAATAAATGACCCATCAAAGGGCGCCAGCTCTGGAGAGCTACCTGCGGCCACCTAGCTAAGGGAGTAAACCCTGACAGAAAATCCGGTGCGGGGCCCCTAAGGCGGTTGGATGGCAAACTTTGTCACTTTCCGGCAGCTCCTGCGGCCGCGTTGGCACCAAAATGTAACAGCCTTGCTGTTCCTTTGGATCTGTCAGCGAGGTGGAGAGGGGGGACAAGCTGCATGGGCAACAGCCTGTCTTCCATATTACATTGCCCAGGCTTATATCCGTCCATCCATCCCATGTGACCGCTGAGACAGAGACTGTCTCTCTCGCATCGGTCTCTACAGTCACAGGCGACGCTGCTTGGTCCAAGCAGACAGCCTAATTAGACATTAGGTCGGATATACTCTATCCATGGTCAGCCATGACCGAAGGAGGCCTACTACTACTACTACTACTACTACACACACACACACACACACATATATATATATATATATTCATTTTATCACAACAGAGTTCTCTGTGTGAAATTCGAGCTGCTCTCCTCAAGAAGAGCGCGTCGCTACACTACAGCGCCACCCTTATTTATTTTTTTATTCTTTTTATTTTATCCTGTGTGCAGTTTTATTTGTTTTTCCTATCGAAGTGAATTTTTCTACAGAATTTTGCCAGGAATAACCCTTTTGTTGCCGTGGGTTCTTTAACGCGCGCTAAGTGCATGCTGCACACGGGACCTCGGTTTATCGTCTCATCCGAATGACAAGCGTCCAGACCACCACTCAAGGTCTAGTTGGAGGGGGAGAAAATATCGCCGGCTGAGCCGTGATTCGAACCAGCGCGCTCAGATTCTCTCGCTTCCTAGGCGGACGGGCTACCTCTAGGCCATCACTCCACTAAGAAGAAGAAGAAGAAGAAGAAGAAGAAATATATATATATACATGTCAGTCACCAAGCAAGGCTTTCTTGCCGTTAGGGGCAAGGCACTGGGCTGAGACGGGTAGGTTCCAGCCTTGACACTCTGCAGTCTGTCTGCGGGTGTTGATGTCAAACTTGGCGCGTGCGTCAAACCTTCAGTGGGCGCGCGCCGGTTTTGGCGATCAATTGGGATCCTGGCTGGCCTCGAAAGGTTCTTGTGCTGCTGGCTGCTGGCTGGTGGAGGTGGTGGTGTTGGTGTTGGTGATAAGAGTGGTGTGTGTGTGTGTGTGTGTGTGTGTGTGTGTGTGTGTGTGTGTGTGTGTGTGTGTGTGTGTGTGTGTGTGTGTGTGTGTGTGTGTGGTGATAGCAGTGGTACGTGTATGTGTGTGTGTTTGTGTGTGTGTGTGTGTGTGTGTGTGTGGTGATAACAGTGGTATGTGTGTGTGTGTGTGTGTGTGTGTGTGTGTGTGTGTGTGTGTGCGCGTGGTGATAACCGTGGTGTGTGTGTGTGTGTGTGTGTGTGTGTGTGTGTGTGTGTGTGTGTGCGTGTGTGCGCATCTCTCTGTCTATGTCTCTGTCTCTCTCTCTCTCATTACCGTGGGCAGTAACAAAGATGGCAATTGGCAATTATGTCTCACTTATTGGACTAGTTGTTCGTCCTCTTGATTCTTCTTTTTGTTTTCACAGTTCATTTTGTTTTGTTTTGGTTGTTTTCCTTTGTCATCTTTTGTTCAGTTTTATATAAGTGTTCAAGTGATAATATTAGTGATGGTCAAAAGTCATTGAAAGTATGTTGCACTTGTGTCATACGTGGATTTCCACAGTCGGTAGCAACACTGTGCTTTTAGACATCCGGATGTTTAAGGTAACTCTATACTGATGACATTTCTCCTCTCCTCTCTCTCCCTCCCACCACCCCTCTCTCTCCACATCTATTCATCTCACTTCCCTATCCATCTGTCAATCTATGTGTGTCTGACGGCTTCTTGGCGAAACCTAGAGTCAAGGCAAAAACATTGTATGGACTCGATATTGACGAAAGTGGCCATGTTGGGTGTGATGCGTAGTGCCTGGTCTTCTTCTGTGTTTGTCACTCTGCAGGAGGTCTGTCCACTGGCCTCAACCGGCTCATGGTTCTTTTTTTGCCGAGTCTGGACATCAGGCCGGAAGACGAAAAAGACGGCATCCATGAGCTGGACAGAGCGGCACAGGTCACAATCTTCAGACTGCGAATGGGACGCTTGTCAGCTCCTCTCCCATCTCTACCGTCTGAAGATATCCAATACCCTTGTGGCACAGGCCCACAGACCCCCTCCCATATCCTGCAGTCCTGCCCCACCTTCGACACTCTGAGACGCCAGGCATGGCCCAGCCCGGTGGAGCTCCAGAAGAAACTGTAGGGACCGGTGGGGTCCCTGCCACGGACCGCGGACTTCGCTGTCCTGACCGGACTGAAAATCTAGCGTGGCCAGGGAACGCGGAAGAAGAAGAATATTGACGAAAGTCATCTTTAACAGCATACCTGATCAGTCTACAGTTTAGGCGAAAACATTGAAGGCAATCAATGAAAGCCATTTTCAACAGCTTCCAGATGAAGCCTTTTTTTTGTAGTCAGGGCAAAAACATTGAAAGGAATTAACGAGAGCCATTTGAACAGGTTTTCGATGAAACCACATTGATGAAAGCAAAACGTTGACAGGCTAGACAGCTGCATATGAACACGGAATATAATGTCTCTTTGAACAAAACTGATACTGCTGCTGCTGCTGCTACTACTACTACTACTACTACTACGAACAATAGTAACAAGTTTTAAGACGCTCAGCTGCCAATACAGAGAGTCCGTGAGGGTGTGGGTTCGAATCCCGCTCTCGCCCTTTCTCCTAAGTTTGACTGGAAAATCAAACTGAGCGTCTAGTCTTTCGGATGAGACGACAAACCGAGGTCCCGTGTGCAGCACGCACTTGGCGCACTGAAAAAGAACCCATGGCAACGAGAGTGTTGTCCTCTGGCGAAATTACGTAAAATGAAATCCACTTTCATAGGTACACAAATATGTAAGCATGCACTCAAGGCCTGACTAAGCGCGTTGGGTTATGCTGCTGGTTAGGCATCTGCTCAACAGATGTGGTGTAGCGTGTATGGATTTGTCCGAACGCAGTGACGCCTCCTTGAGAAAGTGAAACTGAAACTGAAGTAACAAGTGTTTTAGTGGCGCTGAATCTTGCGCAGAGACAAATCAAAACACTCACACACCAGTCACTTCTACGCATGGTGTAGTTCTGATTCAGAGGACTGAAAGAGAAACCTTATCAAGTAATATCTGTCACTAGAAAGCTAGAAACAGTGAAACAGTAAACCTGGCAATACGAATGGATGATGGGGAACGGGGGATGGGTTGGGTGTGTGTGTGTCGGGTGGGGGGGGGGGGGTGGGATGGGTGGGTGTGTGGTGTGTGTGTGTGTGTGCGTGGGGTGGGGGTGTGTTAGGGCCTATCCATTGAGAGCGGGAGGAAGGGTTCTACCCAATGAGAGAGGCGTAGGGTTTTACCCAAGGAGGGGGTGGGGTGTAGGGTTCTACCCAATGAGAGAGGCGTAGGGTTTTACCCAAGGAGGGGGAGGGGGGGTGTAGGGTTCTACCCAATGAGAGAGGCGTAGGGTTTTACCCAAGGAGGGGGAGGGGAGGTGTAGGGTTCTACCCAATGAGAGAGGCGTAGGGTTTTACCCAAGGAGGGGGATGGGGGGTGTAGAGTTATACCAAAGGATAACTAGAATTGTGCAATCTTTCCCCCTCCCTGGCCTTGTTGTCTTCTGCTGTTATTGTCTTTCTGGTCCTTTTAAAACCCAAGCAAAAGGGTTTTATTTCCCGAGGTTGTCGGATGTGGGTGGGGGTTTGGTTTTGTGGGGTGGTTGGGGTGTGTGTGTGTTGGGGTGTGCGGGAAAATTGTTTTGTGGTGTGTTGTGGTTGGGTTTTGTTATTGTTGGGTGGGGGTTTTGTTGTGTTGAGGGTGGGGGGGTGTGTTGTGTTGTGGGTGGGGGGGGTTGGGGTTGGTGGTGGTGTGGGGTGGGTGTTTGTGGTGTTTTTTTTAAAGGGCCAATTCTTGAGGAGGTTGAGGCAAAGGGGAGGGAGGGAAAAGGGGGGGGGAAAAGAGGAAAAAGAGAAAGGAGGGGGAGGGGGGGGAGGGACAAGAAGAGCCAGGACCAAAAAGGAAGGAGTCAAAAAAGGGTTCAACCCAAGAAAAAGAGGCGTAGGTTTTACCAGGGGGGGTGGGGGGGGTGGTATAAAAGGTTTTTTCTAAATTTCTTCCCCTCCCTTGGTTGTCTTCGCATCCTTTTCCCGCTTCTGTTACCCGGAAAAAGGGTTTTTTTTAAAGGTTTGTGGTGTGGGTGGGTGGTGTGTGTGTGGGTGTGTGTGTGGTGGTGATTTTGGTGTTGGTTGTGTGTGTGTGTGTGTGTGTGTGTGTGTGGGGGTTTGTACGGTGTTGTGATTGGTGGTGGTGTTTGTGTGTGTTTTTAATTTTAAAGGGCCAGATTCTGAGTGGGGATTCGACGAAGCAAAAAGAGAGGGAGAGAAAGAAGGGGGAAAAAGAGCGAAAGAGAGGAGAAAAGGAAGAGAGAGAAGAGACAGAAAGGAAGGGACAGAGAAAAACAAAACCGACAGAGACAGAGAGTCAATAAAAGGGAAAAGTTCCCGACCCAGAGAAGACAAAGGTCGTCCGGGGTTTTATCTGGCCCGCCGTCATTTGTGTGCTTCCGCTCCAGGGCCCGGGTTTCCCCGGGGCCTGTGTCCCGCTTTCTTAATCTTCTTCTCTCTGTCCTCTCTGTTGTCTGTCTGTTTTTCATCTGCTTTCTCCCTGTTTTTGTTGTCTGACCCCAAAGTAAAAAGGGTTTTTTAGCACGCGTGTTGTCGG
>NC_134893.1:35745082-35750082 GCF_041734735.1 Babylonia areolata | reverse complement strand
CGATAACTATGTTCAGCAATATCGGAAATGCCCAGTCTGAATCTTGTCATTGTATACCTTAAATATCTATCTAGATTCATTAGTAAATATGTTTTGATATCAGGTATAGTGCAAAAAGTTCTGTAAACATTAAATCTTTCACTATTTTTTACATGAAAGTCCCATTCTTGCCATCTACACAGAATTAACCTTTCCTTGAAAACCCGAAGAAACTCATCAATCCCTTCCACACCTTGGTTAAGCCATACATAACCAAAACCAAACATGAACAACTTAGAACGTATGTTAGTAGCCCAGTTTGTTTTACCACGTGCATCAAGATCGAATAACATTTTGTAGGCTTTGTGAGGTAATCTAGACTCATGCATTCTTACTAATTTTAGCCAGTATTTAATGCACTTCATAACTGAATTTATATAAATAGGATACCTGTTTGTTTCTCCATATACAAAATCATTAGGTGTTCGGAGAGAGAGAGAGAGAGAGAGAGAGAGAGAGAGAGAGAGAGAGAGAGAAAGAGAGGGTGGGAGTTACTGGTGGAGATATATAGATACACAACAGAAAAAGAAGAAGAAGACTAAAGACCATCTTTATCGCACCCGATCACAACACACGCTATGCCTTTGAAGTGCATTCATTCCATCACCCCTCTCTCTCGCTTCTCACACACACACACATTATACAATAAGTGGGCAACGCTGGAAGAAACGTTCATGGCAATCTTTATCGATATATATATATATATAAATTTATATATATATATATTTCTTCTTGGAATAATTTCCGTTTTTAGTGCCAAAGCCTTGGAAGAAAAAAGAGTGGAGTTGCTGTAGGCTATTTCTTTATGATAACCAGTTGGGTCCATTGATGTGGTGGTCTGTCTGGTCAGCGAGTCTTTGCTTGTTCAAATAACAAACAAAAGAATCACCCTTCGTTCTTTTTTGTTTTCTTTTTCTTTTCTTTTCTTCTTTTATTTCTCCACTTTTCAGTTCTTTCATGAACCCACATACATTGACTCATAGTTTAGTTCTTTCTAATCGTTGTTGTTGTTGTTTTTATCGCAGTCTTCAAAAGCCAGGACTGTTTTCCCCCCGATGTCTTTGAGTAAAGGCAATGGTATGCACGGACTTGAACATTTCTAATTCATGACTTGGCACACACACACACACACACACACACACACACACACACACACACACACACACACACACACACACACACACACACACACACACACACACACACAGAGGGTGATGGGTAGTGATAGAGATATACTTATATCAGTCAAAAGAAGAAGAAGAAGAAGAAGAAGAAGAAGAAGAAGAAGATTGATTGATTGATTGAATCTTTAATGGGTAAAGAATTAGGCACAGTAAAGGCCTTTTTACAATTCTGCCCATTTAACGACATAAAAAATAAAGAACGAACGACACAAAACATAAAAATAAAGAAATAAACTGAAATAAAATAAAATAATAAGAACGACGAATACGAATAGGAACTTGAATAGTCTATTAAAGGTAACAAAGCGATGTACATGTACATAGGTACTTACACACACACACACACACACACACACACACACACACACACAAAATTATAAAACAAGCAACAAAGACATACGTACACATTCACGCCCACACACTCAAACACACACAAACACACACACGCACTTACTGTTCACACATACACATACATTCAATTTTTCATTCATCATGGCATGGCAGCTAGTGGACTGAGTACAAGCAAGCATTTGCAAAAGACCGCGAGTAGGTTAATCAAATGAATCGAATAGAAATATTCTTATCTTAGTTTTAAAGAGAGATATGGCTGGAATTTGACGACATGTCTTTGGAAGCATGTTCCATTCGATGCTTCCATTAAATGAGAGACTCATCTTAAATAAATCAATTTTAGGCTTTGGGACAATAGCTCTATCTGAATTACGTTGGAACTGGAAACAAAATAACGATTTTAAATATTGTGGGCATGCGTTATGAACAATTTTATGCATAAGAATCAATGTGTTATATCTAATAAGTATATGAACAGGTAATATTTGAAGTTCTTTGTACATATTGTGCACAGATCCACCTGTGGTATTGACATGGTTAATCATCTTAATGGCACGTTTTTGTAAAGAGCAAAGTGGCTTTAATGTAGAAGGAGGACATTTACCCCAAATAATCGAGCAATAGCTGAGGCGAGACTGGATATAGGCAAAGTAAAACACACGTCTAGAATGATTATCAAGAAAGTGTTTGATCTGTGATAATTGGAATACACTAGATGATACTTGTTTTATGAGGCAATGAATATGTTCCTGCCACGAAAGATTTTGATCAATAGTAATGCCTAATAGTATATGCTTAGTAACTTGTTTGATAGTATTGTCTTTATATTTTATGTTAAGTTGTGCGTCTTTTATGTTCTGTCTTTTCTGACGAGGACAAATTAACATGCATTCTGTCTTTTCAGGGTGCACGACCATATCATTAGCATCACACCAGTTTTCGACAGATTTCATGTTGGCATTCAGGTGATAACTAATTTCGTCAACATTGTGACTAGCATATTGTATTGATGTATCATCAGCAAATAAATCACAGATTGCATGTTGAATTGATAAAGGTAGATCGTTGATATACAAGGAAAATAAGAGAGGGCCTAGAATTGACCCCTGCGGTACTCCTCTTGGAACATGCCTTTTGGAAGAAATAAAGCCACGTGAATAGACAGCCTGAATACGGTTTTCTAGGTAAGATCTGAGAAACAATAAGCAGTTATCGGCAATACCATAACATTTCAATTTGTGAAGCAATATTTCGTGATTGATTAAGTCAAACGCTTTTGTAAAATCAAGGAATATCACTCCAACCACCTTGCTTTTATTAATATCACGCAGCCATGCATCAGTTATTCTACATAAAGCGGTTTCACAAGAATGGTGCTGTCTAAATCCTGATTGATTTGTATGTAGAAGCTGATATTTTTCAATAAAGAATGTAAGACAAAGGTGTACATGACGTTCTAGAACTTTTGAGACAGAAGACAACAATGAGATTGGTCTGTAATTATTGACATCATGAACATCACCTTTTTTATGCAGGGGAATAACCTTTGCATATTTAAACTCTTTTGGAAAATGATTTTTGGATAGACAAAGATTGAAGAGATAAGTAAGAGAATCGGCAATATAAGGTGCAGATAGTTTTAATATTTTTGGACTAATGCCATCGAAGCCACACGAGTTTTTATTTTTTAGCGATACTAAATAAGATAAGACTTCATGAATAGACATTAATGGAACAGAAAACTTTGTTTTTATATCTTTATTATGACAGAAGTTTTCTAAGATGCTGAAATCAAAAGAAGTGTGTGCACTGTCATTTGCGATTAATTTGTTTCCAATGTCAGCAAAGTGATTGTTCAGTGTATCAACAGGAATGAGACATTCCGCATTTGAATTGTTTGGTTTGGTGAGTTGGTGTATAGCCTTCCATATGGAGGCTGTGTTGCTTTTGTCTTCGATTAGCTTACGAAAGAAAATCCGTTTAGACTTTCTGATCATGTATTTGACAATATTACGTTTCTTCTGGTATTCTTCGAATGGACCGATTATCTTTTGATGGTCTCTGTCATCCATTGCTTGAAAGATATCTTGCGTAAGCCAACTCGGAAGAATTTCCGACTTGACTCGTCTCTGAATTAAAGGGATATGTTTATCAACAACATGCAGTAACGTTGCAGTCCAAAAGGAAAGGGCTTCGTCTGGATTAGTAAAGCTATAAATGTTAGTGAAAGGTGCAGAAATGAGGTCTGATTGAAAGGCGTCCAGATTAAAATGTTTAAATGACCGAAATGTGACAACAGTATGACCTGTTTTGGGTATTTTGAAACCCTTTTTTCCCCATGTAATGCAGACGGCATTGTGGTCACTTACGCCAACATTCGGCACACAAATTTCTCGAACTGATGTTAGATTGGATGTATAAATATGATCTAAGAGCGTTCTAGTTTTTTGTGTAACTCTGGTGGGGGAATCAATACACTGATGGAGATTGTAAGACGTATAGATGTTGTTCCATCGGCTATGACGCTGAAAAAGATCTAAATTAAAGTCACCCAAAATTAATACTTCTTTTTTTGAAAGCCAGGCGCTGTCCATCATTTCACAAAAATCGTCATACCACTTGGAAAAACTCTTAGGATGTCTGTACAAAAATGCTATAAGGAGCGAATCTGTTGATTTATTTTGGGATTGAACTTCAAGCCACAGTGATTCAACATCTGGATGATGTAGGTCATTACGAATTCTGTACGGAACGTTATTTTGAATATAAATGACGATACCACTTTCTTTAGATTTTTGAGGATTTTTCCGAACAATATTGTAGCCAGGAATAGAAATAGATTTGTCATTAATGTGAATGTTCGTCCATGATTCAGAAAAGCCAAAGATATGGAATGGTTTATCATTATTATATATCATCTTCGATACGTCTGTCATTTTATTGACCAAATGACATATGTTTAAGTGACCTACTCGCAGTCCTTCACAAACAGGCCAGTTCGAGACATTAGCAGGACTTGACATTAGTGCATAATAAAAATACTACCTAGATTTTCGAAATGCAGTTCTAGTAAGGGAAAGTGCTGAATAATTCAAGCTGAGAGAGAGAGAGAGAGAGAGAGAGAGAGAGAGAGAGAGAGCTTGTATGTCTGCGTTGATTTGACGCCAAGGCAAGTTATGTGAGTTTTCATAGCATCATTATCACTCAACACAGTGTCGAGTGTTTTTTCCAGCTGGGCAATTTTCCGAAGCACACTTCTGAGATGAATGTTATCAACGTCTTCTGAACAATGATCAACCAAAATATTCGAAGAAAAATTAGAAGGCTTTGAACTTGTTAGCTCTGGGAAGGATGTATCAGAAGACTGCTCACTGCTCTGGCTCTGGCTCTGTGGTGGACTTTTCTCAACGAGCTCAGAACTACTGG
>NC_134893.1:35737582-35740082 GCF_041734735.1 Babylonia areolata | reverse complement strand
GTGTGTGTGTGTGCGTGCGTGCGTGCGTGCGTGTGTGTGTGTGTGTGTGTGTGTGTGTGTGTGTGTGTGTGTAAGTACGTACGTATATGAAATGTACTAATTGTTCTTTTCATTGCTTTGTTACTTTTAATAGACTATTCCAGTTACTAGTCTTATTCGTCGTTCTAATTATTTTATTTTATTTCATTTTATTTCTATGTTTTGTGTCGTTCTTCATTTCTATGTTTTGTGTCGTTAAATGGGCAGAATTGTAAAAAGGCCTTTACTGCGCCTAATTCTTTGCCCATTGAAGATTCAACCAATCAGTCTCCTCCTTTTCATCGTCTTCCTACTTCGTTTAATACTTTTCAGAGGGCATAAGAAGAGTTGTGAGGAGGAGGAATTTTGTTCAATGACCCGTCACATATATCGGTGATTGAAGACATTTTGTTAAAGTATTAATGTATACAGTTGAGTATTATTGGTTAGAAGGGGTGGGAGATGTGAATGAATGGAGGGTTGGGGGAAAATGGCGCAAAATAAGGGTGAAATGAATGCTGTGAAATTTGAAAAAAACATCTGAATGCAATTACAGGAAATTACTCAAAGGACTTCGCAAAAGAGAAGCCGCTGTTAAACTGACAAGCGAAACAACTGATAATGAATGCAAAAAGTCAAAAACATCAACGTTATCAGTCACTTGTGAAGACACACTTTCGTATACATAAGGCTTCATCAAGCTACAGTAAAAATTATATGCTTAATTGTCAGGTTACTAAAGCATACCCACTTGACATTTGAACAAAGTGTTGTTGAGTGGGTGAGATAAATAATGTTCTTTTGTTGTCATCGTCGTCGCCTTCTTCATTATTTTTGTTCTTCCTCTTCTTTCTTTTTGTCGTTCTTCTTCTTCTTCTTCTTCTCCTTCTTTTCGCCCTCCTCCTCCTCCTCCTGATAATTTTCAGGCGGCATAAGAGGTGCTGTCAGTGGGTGTGATAGATATGTTTCTTTTGTCGCCATCGTCTTCTTCTTCTTCTTTCATGTTCTTTTCTTTCTTTCTTTTTTCGTTTCTCCTGTCTTTCTTCTTCTTCTTTGCCTCCTTGCTGTTTTTTTTTCTTTCTTCTTCCCCGTCTTTCTAATCAATTCTTCTCCTTCTTTTCATCTTCTTCCTTCTCCTTCTTCTCCTTCATTTAAACCCATCTGTTTTGGAAGTATATACGTGGCGTTAAGTATTAGTTTTTCTGTATGCACTGTAGGCCCGGCAGTAGTTTTCATCCAGTGTAACATACATTACGATTCCCCCTCCCCACCCCCCGCCCACCCCCCACTCAACGCCATGTAATGGTTACATACAATACAACCTGTACATATGATGTGTGTATGCATGGATGAAAAATATATAAAAAACAACAGTAACAACTACAACACTCGAACACACACACACACACACACACACACACACACACACACACACACACACACACACACACACACACAGAGAAAATCTGTCTGCCTGTATTCTTCTCTGCAATTAATACCGAAATCTCTCTCCCTCTCCCCTGCAACCCCCCCCCCCCCACCCCCACCCCCTCCCGACCCTTCCTTCTCTCTGTCCTGCACTCACAACCAGCCCCCCCCCCCCCATCCCCTCCCCAGACAGAAGGGAGGAAGAGAAGAAACCAGACTGCACTCCTCTCCGCATTAAACGTCTTCGTTCCTCAAAGACAACACGGCAGTAATGCTTCCACAAAACCCTCACGTCACCCTCAGAAGCCGTGCAGAATTGCAGCGTCTGCTGAATACATGCATCAGCTCTGATCTGTGGGATCACGATTCGTTTCCGAATCGAAGTAAATCCATCGCCCAGGTGTTTTAAGTGCCAGCTCCATGGAAATTTATGGTGTGTGTGTGTGTGTGTGTGTGTGTGTGTGTGTGTGTGTGTGTGTGTGTGTGTGTGTGTGTGTGTGTGTGTGTGTGTGTGTGTGTGTGTGTGTGTGTGTGTGTGTGTGTGTGTGTGTGTGTGTTTTGTTTTATTTTGTTTTGTTTTGTTTTTGTTTTTGACTTGTGGGAGAGCTGTATTTTATTTGGTATTAAAATAAATCATTGATTTTTTTTTTTACTGTGTGTGTGTGAAAGGGGATAAAAAGCCACTATCTTGAAATTGGAAGTATGTGTGTGTGTGTGTGTGCGCGTGTGTGTGTGTGTGTGTGTGTGTGTGTGCTCGCGCGGAAAGCATGACGATGTCATTGTGTGTGTTGATGGTGGTGGCGGTGTGTGTGTGTGTGTGTGTTTGGGGGGATGGGGGTAGGCGGGTGGGTCCTTTACAGGGAGATACAAAGACACCGTTTTGTGTTCCGTGTCTCATCAACATCAAGTTTGCGTGAATGAACCTCCGAAACATTTTTGAGCTCTGCAATGGTACGAAGAGGTACACCGAACTGTTTGTTCATACACACACACACACACACATACACACACACGCGCGCACGCGCGTACGCACAGAAACACATACACTTATGCT
>NC_134893.1:35707582-35725082 GCF_041734735.1 Babylonia areolata | reverse complement strand
TGTTAACACTTTGACTGCTGCTGGCATGAAGGCACGACAGTGGAGGGCTGTCATTTCACCATGGAAAACAATAAAAGGAAAGAAAAAGAAAGAAAGAAAGAAAGAAGAAGAAGAAAAAAAAAGAGTGTGCAGGTCAGGATATCAGTCATCATTTCTTTCTTTGGACTTCTCACTGTGGGAACTGCATTACGTTTCTTCTGCAAAATCAATTAAACCATTAGAAAAATGCACAAAAACTAAACAAAGAAGAAAAAAAATTGCAATTTAGATTGATGCCACACTGGTTCAGCTTCACCAATGTTCACTGAGCAGTTAAGGGATTACTTTAAGCGCTATCACGCAAAAAGAACCGTTGACTAACATAAAGAAGCCATCCATCGAACGAGGGCATACATATTAAATGACCCGGTCAGTTCCACAAATTCGTGAATTATTTTAATTTTCCGTTCACTTACGAACCATGTAACACACACACACACACACACACACACACACACACACACACACACACACACACACACACACACACACACACACACACACAACAACAACCATCTACCTGAAGATCTAGTCATCAGCCCCATCTACATGTAATATGCAGCTTCTGTTCAAACGTGTGTGTGTGTGTGTGTGTGTGTGTGTGTGTGTGTGTGTTGATATGCACTTGTATGTATCCTAATTTCTACTGTATCTGTGTTTGTGTATGATTTTCGATTTATGTTTATATCTTGTTATGTACTACCCCCCCTTCCCCCCCCTACACACACCTCCCAATATTCTTTGAGACTCCGGTGCACTTGGTAATAAAGACATATTCTCTCTCTCTCTCTCTCTCTCTCTATATATATATATATATATATATTTATATACACACACACATATATATATATATATATATTTATATATATATATATTCATTTATGCTTGAGAAAAATGCAACAGCAGCAGCACTAACAGCAGCAACCACAACAATGGTGAAAACTGATCGTTTACCATTTCTGGCTGAAAACTGAAAATGACCTGATAATTTAGAGAGAGAGAGAGAGAGAGAGAGAGACAGAGAGACAGAGACAGAGACAGAGAGCATTCCTTCACCCTCCAATCAGCCTCAACTTCCACCGCACCCCATCATCACCTTCACCTTACCCTCATCCCTCCCCCGACCCCGCCCGCATCTACGAACCTTGATAGCTTAACTCTCCATACGAACGGCGAAAGAGACGACGTTAACTCACTCAGTACGGCCAGTCCTCTCTTCTCCTCTACACAGACCCCTCGGATGTCCAGTGGGTGTCTGAATGACCCAACCTTTAGCTTCTGTCGTCAGAATTGTGGTATTCTTTGTCAACGTTCACCTCTTCAGTATAAGAGCCTTCCGCTTGCAATATTTTGATGGTGGTAATTGGGGTGAAACGCTGTTAACGTCGTCTCTTTCGCCGTTCGTATGGAGAGAATTTAAAAACAACAACAACAACAAAACAATCAAACAAACACAATAACAACAACATGCAAACAAAACCGTCATCACTGATGACTGTACCAACGACAATGGCTCCTTTTTTTTCTTTTTTCTTTTTTTACCACCACCAGCCACATTCATGAGCGTGCATGACAAGATTTCAGGAGGAGGAGATGGGAGGGAGGGAGGTCAGTGGTAGTAGAGGGGAGGGGGTGGCGTACCTTTTCTTCTTCTGCCCACCTCCCCACCCCGTTCCCGTTCCTCCCTCCTACCTTCCCTCATCCCCCTCAAGTGAACAGACTGAAGAGTGTTGTACATGTGTACGTGTGTAAGGTCAAATGACGCCGATAGGTAAAAACAGGGCCATTGTTCCAATGTGTGTGTCGTTGCAAAGGCTTCTGGGCTGAAAAAGGTACGGAGAGTAGTAGGGTGATTAGGATGGGGGTTGGGGGATTGGGGGGTGGGGAGGTGGGGCTGTAATACGTGGTGAGTGGGGGCGGGGAGAGAGAGGGTTGGGAGTGGGGGTGAAGGTGGGGGTGGTTGTGGTGGTGGCGGGGGTGGGGGTGGGGGGTCAGTCAGGGATCGGAGAGAAGTGTAGGGTGTGAGGTGTTGAAGTGGATGCTAGTTTTGTTCATTTGGTTATTGGGGAGAACAGCTCTCAAAGCTTACAATAATAATAATATTAATGATGATGATGATGATAATAATAATAATAATAACAACAACAACAACGATAATGATAATAATAATAATAATAATAATAATAATAATAATAATAGGCATTTATATAGCGCGTTTCTCCAGAGATACTGCTCAAAACGTTTTACATTTCGTTCCCCGCTCCACTCTCAATACCTCCCCCCACCACCACCCCCACGTCACACCACACACACACACACACACACACACACACACACACACACACACACACACACACACACACTCACACGAAAGCACGTGCCATAATACACTCTACACAAGTGATTATTGGAAACCACCCACCCACCCACCCTTGACGCCCTCCAGAAAACGCATCCCTGCAACACTCACTCAGGCACGCACGCACGCACACACGCACGCTCACACACACACACGCACACACGCGCGCGCGCACACACACACACACACACACACGCACACACACACACGAATGCACGGACATTCGCTGGCACCTCACCACACACAAATGGCAAACGGTGTCCCCACAATAAAGCATGAATTTGAAACCAGGGAGGGGGGAGTTGGGTCAGTGGGGGATCCAACTGACTCGTGGGATGCAATGATAAAAACAGTGCCGTCTATCTCACTCTTTATCACTGCTAGCAGTGATTTTCCTTCTGTGTCTCTGCGGCTTGCTGCAGGAGAACCATTAAGTGCCAATATTTTTCTTCTTTTCCAGTGCCAGAAAATCTAAAGTCAGTTCTCCGTGTATATCTTCCTTATATGATATAGTCTAGCAATTTTATCGATCACTGTTCTCACATTCAAAATCCTTTTAAGGTGATTTTCTTAGAAAGACATAATGTGAACATTTTTTTTTTTTTACTATCTGATACATGCATTGATATAAGCTTGCAGTTAGGACGACAGCAGAGCTGCATGCATGATCAATGGTTTCTCCACTGCAATGGGAATTAACTCATTTACAGCTGATTTTTTTTTTTTTTTTAAAGGACTATGACTCTCAGACTAGGAGGCAAGACTGCACTGGCTCTTAGTGCTGCAGCCTTGGGGCGAGCTGGCCTTTAGGGACCACCCCAGCGTCGACTGTCCGAAAGGCAGCTTGGTGGAGAAAGCACTCTATGTTATAAATGTATTCACAAATCATGCCCCTTTCTATCTTTGTTGCTGCCTTCACCTCTACACTCCATCTCGCTCTCTACGATCGGCTTCGGATCCACTCTGTTTACGCATACCCAGATTCAAACAATCCACTGTTGGACGCCGTTCTTTCTCTGTCTCTGGACCTTGTATTTGGAATGAATTTCCTCTTTCGCTTCGTCAGGTCTCCGCACTCAGCTCTTTCACGTCTGGCCTTAAAACCCACTTCTTCACAAGATAGCCTCCCTTCCCTACCTCTTCCTTGTCTTCAGTTTCTTCAGTTTTAGAGTTATGCATGCGTGTGAATGACTGGTGTGAAAGCGCTTAGATTTGTCTCTGCACAATATTCAGCGCTATATAAATATTATCATTATTATTATTATCATTTAGAAAGTGGGGATGGGATAGCCCGTAATCTTTATAGTGGGGGCAGCAGTTGCTTCCTATACTGTCCTGATGATTTTTGTCGGACACACACACACACACACACACACACATACACACACACACACGCGCGCGCGCGCATGTACGCACGCACGGAAAAAACACTTGCGCTGCTGCTGCTGCTGCTACTACCACGACAGCCATGGTTTCCCGTTGGTTTCAGAATGAACTGCCTTTTGCCGAAGAGCTATGAATCAGGGGAGGAGATTTACTTTGTATATTTCACTCTTTCGATTTTATTAACGGGATTGTTTCCCTTGAATCAAAGAATAAATGTTGCTACACTCGAACACACACACACACACACACACACACACACACACACACACACACACACACGCACGCACGCACGCACGCACACACACACACACACAGTTTCAGTTTCAGTTTCAGTAGCTCAAGGAGGCGTCACTGCGTTCGGACAAATCCATATACGCTACACCACATCTGCCAAGCAGATGCCTGACCAGCAGCGTAACCCATCGCGCTTAGTCAGGCCTTGAGAAGAAAAAAAAAAGGTGAATAAATAACAGATAAGCTTACATAAATAAATAAATAAATAATAATTATAATATAAAAAAGGTAGTAATAATAATAATAATTAATAATAATAATAATAATAATAATAATAATAATAATAATAATAATAATAAATAAATAAATAAGACAACACTTAACGCTAAACAAAAGCATTTGCTGCGTCAACATTGTTCTGAACTCTCTTTGATATCTCCCTGATGATCTCCACACACACACACACACACACACACACACAGAGGGTAAGTTTAAAGTAGTTTGCTGTTGGAAATTACCATCACTGAGGGTGTGAAGCCATATCGTGGTTCTGATAAGGTCGGAAATCGTCTTTTCTTTTCTTTTTTTCCCCGTTTTTCTTTCACCAGTGCAGTTAATCAGTATTCACGATGAGCACCAGTCGGAGGAGGAAACCATTCCCAACGGCTGTGAAGGCGGAAGAGGATGACCAAAGGGCAGGGGGAGCTCTTATCCTTGGCTGGAAGTCCTCCTAGGAGACGGATCTCCGAAGAAAAAAACCTGCACCTGCCGAGGCCGTCCTACACGTGGCAGTATCTGCACCTGTGGGATTGTGAGTGTCGGTAGGCGAGAGAGTGGGGAAGGGATTGCACAACTCCTCTTCACTAAAAAAAAAAAAAGTCACTTTATGTGCTGGTCAGGCAACCAGGCTAATGTCGGAACGACGAGCTAGCCCTTCACTTGCAACACCTGTGGGAAGTGCTGCGCATCCAGAATCGGCCTCTTCTCCCATATGAGGACACACACCAACAGATAAGCCTGCCTGCCTACTCATCCGTCGGTCCGACGGGAGACTCCATCATCATCACAATGAGGTCAGTCTTGTTGTCAATCAATGTTGTGTCACAACTCCATTTGTCATGTTACGTTTGTACTACGAAGATAAATGAATAAATGAATAGATAAATAAATAAATGAATAACTAATTTATTATAAACAATTGAGACATAAAAAAACTAACAACTAAATCATTATCGCAGGGGGGAATGTAAAAGAAACACGAAAGGAATAAACAAACAATATTATCATAGGGTGGTGAAAGTCATTGGAGAGTCAAGGGCAGAACTCGGGGTGTGGGTGGGTGACTGTGGATAGTGGGGGTGGGGTCAAGGGGCAGTAGAATGGGGTGTGGGTGTGGGTGTGGGTGTGGGTGGGGGTGGGGGTGCTGATCGATTTATTCACATCGTTTCAACGTTTTGCTTTGTTTCAAACCCCGACTGTCAACTTGGGGGAAGGGAGCTGAATGCGCGACTCTTACGCTGTGGATACGATTAACAGGATAGTTTCCCTTACATTGTTCTCTCTCTCTCTCTCTCTCTCTCTCTCTCTCTCTCTCTCTCTCTCTCAAAACAAATTCTACCGAAGAAGAATACCAATTTATATTTGCATGTCAAGCGTACGAATCCAATAGAGGTGTAACCTGTTTAACTCTCTCCATACGAACGGCGAAAGGAGACGACGTCAACAGCGTTTCACCCCAATTACCATCATCAAAATATTGCAAGCGGAAGGCTCTTATACTGAAGAGGTGAATGTTGACAAAGAATACCACAATTCTGACGACGGAAGCTAAAGGTTGGGTCATTCAGACACCCACTGGACATCCGAGGGGTCTGTGTAGAGGAGAAGAGAGGACTGGCCGTACTGAGTGAGTTAATGCGCCTGTTATCAGAAGGCAAAACTTGGTTGACGTGTCAACAGCTGATAATGACGAAGTGATTAAATCCTTGGCTAAATATATTGCCGAAGTTAGTAAAGCGAGAAAACTTTCGATTTCAGTTTGAAAACATTCTGCTTATGGTTCACACGGATTAATTATTTATTCTTAATGTGCCTGGTGGTTTACTTACTGAACAGTAACGATTATCATTACTTATGATAAGGTGTTGGTCTATTTGGTCTGTTTGTATGTGCATAAATGGAGGTTCTCAGATACGCTGAGAGACTGTTGTTCGCATGTGTAGAATAGTCTCTGAGACATTTCTTCGTTTTTGTTAATGTTTATTTTTCTTTGACAATACCCATGAAACCCATGTTATTATGGCATTTATGCTCGTGACATTAAACGGTTTCAGACTCAGTTTCGGTTTCAGTCTCCCTCTCTCTCTCTCTCTCTTCGTAACATCTTAAGATGCTGAACTTCACCACAGCGTTTATGTAATGTGTGTATATATATATATATATATATATATATATATATATATATATATATATATATATATGTATGTATATGGTTGATTCGATATTTTCATTTTGTTTGATATTATTCTTGTTGTTCACTTACCTCTTCATAAAAGGCCAAGGCCTATAAATGAATAAATCATCTGAATGTGGATCTCTCTCTCTCTCTCTCTCTCTCTCTCTCTCTCTCTCTCTCAGTGTTACATTTAGTATTCAACAAAGCGTCACTTCGTGTACAAAGTGCACAATAACTTGGCACCACAATATCTACATTTGCTTACCCGAGCCTCATGCCGATACGGCTCGAACAGGTACATTTTACCACACACCCGCATTGATATGTTCAAAAAAAGTTTTGCCTTTTCAGGTGCATCCCTATGGAACTCACTCCCTGTACACATACAAACGAACAGTTCTCTACATACTTTCAAGCCAAATCTCCATAGATATCTTTAATCCTTCCAACCATAAGTGACAGTTATAGAGGAGATCGTTGGCAGTCACAATGAGGGCATTTATACTTATTGGATCCGTTTTATTGTTTCTCCTTGTTCTTGTTTGCTCTTGTTCTTATTCTGTCCTATTTTCTTTACATTTACTTTGTTTTGTTTGCTTGTTTGCATTTCTTTCATTTTCTTCTTCTATTTTGTGTCCATGCACGAATATATTCGTTTCATTCCATCATGGTGGTGACAATAGCTGTAGTATAAGTGATACTGGTGATGGTAGTAGTAATTTTAGTATCAATTACAACTGTCTACGTGGATTTAATGATAACAACAATGTGGCTTTAGTCATCAGGTTTGTCGATACTGATGACATAAAATTATTTCTCTTCCCCACCCCCACCCCCCCCCTCTCTCTTATCTATCTGTCAATGTGTGTGTGTGTGTGTGTGTGTGTGTGTGTGTGTGTGTGTGTGTGTGTGTGTGTGTGTGTGTGTGTGTGTGTGTGTGTGTGTTCGTTCTTTAGTTTAACGTCTTTTCACTGTAAGTGATATCAGACGAGGGTAGGGAAAAAAATTGAGTGGGTGGAGGGGTGGTGGGTGGGTGGTGGGGTTGGAAATTACTGTGTACGCATGCGAGTAAGTGAAAGTGTGTGTGTGTGTGTGTGCGTGCGTGCGTGCATGGCCCTTATGAAGGGTAAATGAACAACAAGAATAATATCAAACAAAATTAAAATATCGAATCAACCATGTATATATATAGAGAGAGAGCGTGCGTGCGTGCGTGCGTGCGTGCGTGCGTGTGTGTGTGTGTGTGTGTGTGTGTGCGTGTGTGTGCGTGCATGCGTGCGTGTATGTGTGTGTGTGTGTGTTTTTTTTCATTACTATTATTATTATTAGCATTTATTTATTTATTTATTATTTTTTAATTATATTATGTTTTTTTTTTCTCAAGGCCTGACAAAGTGCGCTGGGTTACGCTGCTGCTCAGGCATCTGCTTGGCAGATGTGGTGTAGCGTATATGGATTTGTCCGAACGCAGTGACGCCTCCTTGAGCTACTGAAACTGAAACTGAAACTGTGTGAGAAAGAGCTGGTGAGTGGGGGTGTTGTTTGAACGCGACGGAAGGACTGTAGTTTTCTCTGTTGTGTGTGCACGTGTTTTTGTTTTGTTGTTGTTATGAAAAAAAAAATCATGCTGTTTTATTTATTTTGCCTTGGGTGTAGTGGTTGTGAACGGTGGGATAAATAATCGGGAAAATAAGGATGTGTGTATTCTGATTGTGCTTTGATTTTTTTGTTTCTTTTTCTTTCTACTCATTTTCGTTTCTTTAGCTTCATTCCATCTTCAGGGCGAGGGCTGGATTACCCTCCATAATAAAGATTTTGTCTTGTCTTGCCTTGTTTCTCTTTTCTCTCTGTCTGTCTGTCTCTCGTGAATACCACCCCATCTCCCCCCTCTCTCTCTCCATCCCCCTCCTTTCTGTTTCTCACGCTCTCTATCTGTCCCTGTTTGTCAGTCTCTCGTTGTGAATAATCCCCCCCCCTCTCTCTCTCTCTTCCTCCTCTCTCTCTCTCTGTCTCCCTTTCTGTTTCTCGCTCGCTCTTTATCTGTCTCTGTTTGTCGTTGAGTCTGTCACACACACACACACACACACACACACACACACACACACACACACACACACACACACACACATGTCCCCATAGCAGTGAATTCGTTAATTAATCATACTGTTTCCAGGACTCAGCATATAAAGGAGGTGTGTGTGTGTGTGTGTGTGTGTGTGTGTGTGTGTGTGTGTGTGTGTGTGTGTGTGTTTAAACTTCAGTTTAAACTTACTTGTTTTGTTATGAATAATGCTGTCTTTCCGGTTTTGGTAATCTTTTTTTTGTACTCACATTCTATTGTAACGTTTTGCATTACGTTTTGCCACAACAGTTTTTGCTTTGTGAAATTGTCATAGACTGTATCGTCTTAGCTCTTTTAGCAAAATCTTTTTGTGAACTCAAATTAGCTTTTTCTTTTGAAAATGTTTCATATTCGAAAGATTTGATAACGAATTTTGCGGCTGAAGCTTTCCTTTGTTCATCAAGAGATAAAACACCTGCTTCTCTGTAAGTCCCAAATTTGATGTAAGAATGGGCACACTTAGAGCGAGTTTGTAAGCCTCACAATCAATGCTTTGCAGCTTCTTTAGCAAATGCAGTGGAGCACTGAAAAATACCTCTTGAGCGTATGTCAAGCGTGAACGTACGAGGGAGGTAGCGAGAGATATCACCGCTTTGGTGTCTTGCCCCCAGTGCTGTTTACAAATTATTTTAAGGAAATTTAAACCTTTTCTTGCTTTGTTTAGTATATAGTCAATATGATAATTCCACGAAAGCTTTGAAGAAAGACAGATTCCCAAAAATTTAACAGATTGTGTATATCTGATGACAGTACCATTTATTTTAAACACGGGGAGCTTTTCTGGATCTGATCCTGTATTAAATAGCATCATATTTGTTTTTTTTCTAAGGACAATGATAAAGCCATTTTCTGTCATAAAGCTGCTGATTTTATCAAGTTCCCGCTGGTTATTTTCTTTATGTAATTCAATGTCCTAGTAGGCGTTTTATTTTTCATTGTCACCTTCATCCGTAAACAAATGTTATCATCAAATTGAACCAAGAGTGTATCTTTAGCTAGCTTGTTAGGTAGATCTGCTAATAATATATTGAATAGAATCGGCGAAATTACTGATCCTTGTGGTAACCCCATGTGTAATTGTCTGGGGTTTGAGTAGGTATTTCCTATTCTTACTTGTATAGATCTATCTGATACAAAAAAACTTCTGAGTTGCCTGTGATACCGATATTTTTCAGTTTATATAAAAGTCGAGCGTGCCACACTTGGTCGTATGCTTTTTTTCACATTAAAAAAAATCGCTAGTGCGTTTTTTCGCCTTGCAAACTGTTGCTTTACCTGTGTAGTCAGTTTGACTAGATGTTCTGTGGAGGATCTACCTTTTCTAAAGCCAGCTTGGTTTATAGGAATTACACGATACTTCTCACAATAATGAACAAGTCTTTTTAGAACAATTTTTTTCCATTAGTTTGCACACATGCGATGTTAAGGCAATTGGTCGATAACTGTTTTTATCTGTTCTGTGTTTGCCCTGTTTGTGTATTGGGACAACGATTGATTGTTTCCATACATGTGTGTGTGTGTGTGTGTGTGTGTGTGTGTGTGTGTGTGTGTGTGCTGTGTGCGTGTGTGTGTGTGTGTGTGTGTGTGTCCTCCAGGAAATTCAGGGACATTACGTTTTCAATACTTCGATAGCGTTGAATGACGATGGGAGTCATGAAGATAGGGATGCAGCGCTACGAGGGTCCAGTTAGCTTTGGGACCACCTGGTAAGGCTGTACTCTCATGATCATTGTATCCCTGCGTCAACCAGACTGAGATATACAGACAGCTAGCTGCAGTGTCGGTCAGGAAACGTGAGCAACTCTCCCAAAGACAGACACGTGAAGTAGATGACTGACCCTTTGATTCTGTGGTCCCAGTCTTCCCATTGTGTAGTGATGGCCTGGAGGTAACCCGTCCGCCTAGGAAGCGAGAGAAGATGAGCGAACTGGTTCGAATCACGGCTCAGCCACCGATATTTTCTCCCCCTCCACTAGACCTTGAGTGGTGGTCTGGACGCTGGTCATTGGGATGAGACGATAAACCGAGGTCCCGTGTGCAGCATGCAATTAGCGCACGTAAAAGAACCCACGGCAACAAAAGTGTTGTTCCTGGCAAAATTCTGTAGAAAAATCCACTTCGATAGGAAAAACAAATGAAACTGCACGCAGGAAAAAATACAAAAAATGGGTGGCGCTGTAGTGTAGCGACGCGCTCTCCCTGGAGAGAGCAGCCAGAATTTCACACAGAGAAATTTGTTGTGATAAAAATAAATACAAATACAAATAAAAATTACAAATTTGAGCCCGTAGAATACTCGACTCTTCTTCTTCTTCTTCGTTTGTGGGCTGCAACTCATACGTTCACTCGTATAAATACGAGTGGGCTTTTAAGTGTATGACCGTTTTTACCCCGCCATGTAGGCAGCCATACTCGGGGAGTTTCGGGGGTGCGTGCATGCTGGGTACGTTCTTGTTTCCATAACCCATCGAACGCTGACATGGATTACATATATCGTGCGTGTTTGATCTTCTGCTTCTACTCGACTCTGCTGAGAAGGGCTCGACCACGGGCTGTTAAAAAAACCCCAAACAAACCCACCTCCGACTGGACACGAATCTGCTGTCCTTTCAGTGGTCAGTCCACAACGCTGACCAAGTTCGTCTTGAATACGGCAAGTCTGTTGAAAGAAACACTCAGAAGACAATGAATTATACAATCTTACCTGACAGCACACACACACACACACACACACACACACACACACACACACACACACACACACACACACACACGGAGCTCGATAAAATATTGGCTTTGTGTCCAGCTTTAAAGATTATGTTATCTAGAAAGCGTACTTGCTGTTCTGGAGTGAGAGATCCCAGGCTAGATATATTGGGAAGATTACCCGGAAGGTGGGGGTTGGGTGGATTCGGGGCAGGGGTGTGCTGTGGTGGGTGGGGTGTGGTGGGGTGGAGGCGTTTGGAGTGAGAGTGAAAGTAACAAGGGCTGTGTGATTTATGGATGCATCAGGCTGACTGGGCATTCCCCCATTCTTCCATTTCTTCCTGGTACTGTCTTCTGAATGCTGTACTCCCATCTGACGTACGTAGTAGTCCAGGCCTATTTTTTTCTTCTCGTTCTTGTTCTAGTTCTTGTTTTTGTTCCTCTTGTTCTCCTTCTTGTTCTTGTTCTAGTTCTTCTTCTTCTTCTTGTTCTTCTCCTGAATATTGGTGCTGAAGTTCCTCAGTCACACCAACCACTGCTGATGATTGGCGGCAGTGAAGAGATTGACTCATCACCAGAAAGGTCTAACTCATCACCAGAAAGGTCTACAGGAGCCCAGAACGACCACTCCTCCGCGCTCACTCTGATATGTCCACATTCTGCCAGCGTGAGCAATATACCTGCTTCTGGTGGGCCTGTGAACAATGGAGAGATGGTTCATCCACATGACACATCAGCTTCACTTCATTTATCTTTTTTGTCGTCACCACCACGCCCATTCGTCCCCGTCATCAATTCAACTTCAGACACACAGACTGTACAGGACAATGTATCTGTTTCTTCTTCTGATACAAAGGACGCCAGTAGTTCTGAGCTCGTTGAGAAAAGTCCACCACAGAGCCAGAGCCAGAGCAGTGAGCAGTCTTCTGATACATCCTTCCCAGAGCTAACAAGTTCAAAGCCTTCTAATTTTTCTTCGAATATTTTGGTTGATCATTGTTCAGAAGACGTTGATAACATTCATCTCAGAAGTGTGCTTCGGAAAATTGCCCAGCTGGAAAAAACACTCGACACTGTGTTGAGTGATAATGATGCTATGAAAACTCACATACACTCTCTACAATCAAAACTAGACAGTCTCACATCTAAGACACTCGTAACATCATCCACACAGACAAATGGATCAGCTTCAATCACTGAACATGTTGCAAATGTTACCACTTCGAATCGTTTTCTTCATCTCGAGCATGTCGACAGTGACAACGTGCCCTGTGACACCGACTTCCAGACCTTCAAAACTCGTCGTACTTCAAACCGTACCAAACACCACGACGATGGTGATCCACAGTCTCAATCTTCTTCCACTGTCACATCAAAAGGCTCACAGCGATCTGCTCTGAACACTTTATCTAAACTAACAATCCCAGAAAGAGCCACCAGGGTTCTAATTGGTGACTCTGTCATCAGATATATAAACCCTAGGAGGATCACAACGCCCGGTACCTATCTTTTTAAGATTTGTGTACCTGGAATGACAAGCACTGATCTGAAACAATGGCTTGACTCTTTGGGTGAAAACAAAGGTATTGAATTGGTCACTGTCCATGTCGGTGTTAACGACTGTACAAGTAGTCGCATCGGAGAAGACACATGGAACAACCTCATATCAAGTATTCACCGTGTTTTCCCCAGGGCATCCATTCACATGAGCTCCATTGTTCCGGCAAAGGGAAATCACAACTTCAACAACGCTATTTTCCCATCAAACAGAACCCTGTCAAGTGTATGCCATCGTCTTGGAGTACCAGTCATAAACCATATGCCATCCTTCAGATCACCTTCAGATGGTACCCTTTATTCAGATCATATCCATCTGAGTAAAAAAGGAACTGCTCAGTTGGCCCACAATCTACAGCTCACTGAAAAGCGTCTTTCAGAAACTGAAAAAAATCCTAACACTTCTGAGAAACCCAAAGGGCTGACTGGTTGTCATACACACCACCGTCAACATACATCTAGGCATCCTGTCAGTCAATTAACACTTAATCAAGAACGCCGGTTCCGTGGGAAACACATTCATCAGGGTGGTCCATATCATCGTTTGAGGCCCGTTTTTTCTAACGGTCAGCCGACCCAACCCCGCAAGTTCCCTGTTCATCCATTACAGGACCAGCACTACATGCCTACACAGCCACAACGCTTCAGCCTTCCACCCGGTGCTACTAGAATGCATCAGGACCAGTTCCCCATCATACAGCCACGGCGCCACAACTTCCCACCAGCCATTCATCAGGCCCAGTTTCCCATCACGCAGCCACGGCGCCACGACTTTCCACCAGACGCTAATCAGGACCTGTTCCCCATGGCCTCACATGCACAGCACTTCGACCCTCCACCCAATCCTGCTGTCTGTCATCAAGACCAGTACGACTTCCAGCCAGCTGCTGCTGATAGTCAATTTGACCACTATTCCAACAACTTGTGTCATTATTCAAACAAAGTATTTGGAAACTGCTATTCTTTGTCACCAGAACAACCATCATTCCACAATGCTTACCAACATACCACACACCCTTTCCCCGTTAAATCTGTACCACTCTTCAACCCTTCTTTACAAACAGACCAATTCCCAGCTCTCAGACCTCACCCCTTGATACAATCTCTTGTATCATAAATAATTAGATGACTGACGATCAGCCCAGATCGTACACGACGTTGTGGGAACTTAACTCACCCCACCTCCCCACCTCCACCTCCCCTGCAAGCTGTCATCGCCATGGATGTTTCAGTTTGCATCGTTGACGTTCCCAGAGACTTGCCTTGGCGTCAAATCAACGCAGACATACAAGCTCTCTCTCTCTCTCTCTCTCTCTCTCTCTCTCTCTCTCTCTCTCAGCTTGAATTATTCAGCACTTTCCCTTACTAGAACTGCATTTCGAAAATCTAGGTAGTATTTTTATTATGCACTAATGTCAAGTCCTGCTAATGTCTCGAACTGGCCTGTTTGTGAAGGACTGCGAGTAGGTCACTTAAACATATGTCATTTGGTCAATAAAATGACAGACGTATCGAAGATGATATATAATAATGATAAACCATTCCATATCTTTGGCTTTTCTGAATCATGGACGAACATTCACATTACTGACAAATCTATTTCTATTCCTGGTTACAATATTGTTCGGAAAAATCCTCAAAAATCTAAAGAAAGTGGTATCGTCATTTATATTCAAAATAACGTTCCGTACAGAATTCGTAATGACCTACATCATCCAGATGTTGAATCACTGTGGCTTGAAGTTCAATCCCAAAATAAATCAACAGATTCGCTCCTTATAGCATTTTTGTACAGACATCCTAAGAGTTTTTCCAAGTGGTATGACGATTTTTGTGAAATGATGGACAGCGCCTGGCTTTCAAAAAAAGAAGTATTAATTTTGGGTGACTTTAATTTAGATCTTTTTCAGCGTCATAGCCGATGGAACAACATCTATACGTCTTACAATCTCCATCAGTGTATTGATTCCCCCACCAGAGTTACACAAAAAACTAGAACGCTCTTAGGTCATATTTATACATCCAATCTAACATCAGTTCGAGAAATTTGTGTGCCGAATGTTGGCGTAAGTGACCACAATGCCGTCTGCATTACATGGGGAAAAAAGGGTTTCAAAATACCCAAAACAGGTCATACTGTTGTCACATTTCGGTCATTTAAACATTTTAATCTGGACGCCTTTCAATCAGACCTCATTTCTGCACCTTTCACTAACATTTATAGCTTTACTAATCCAGACGAAGCCCTTTCCTTTTGGACTGCAACGTTACTGCATGTTGTTGATAAACATATCCCTTTAATTCAGAGACGAGTCAAGTCGGAAATTCTTCCGAGTTGGCTTACGCAAGATATCTTTCAAGCAATGGATGACAGAGACCATCAAAAGATAATCGGTCCATTCGAAGAATACCAGAAGAAACGTAATATTGTCAAATACATGATCAGAAAGTCTAAACGGATTTTCTTTCGTAAGCTAATCGAAGACAAAAGCAACACAGCCTCCATATGGAAGGCTATACACCAACTCACCAAACCAAACAATTCAAATGCGGAATGTCTCATTCCTGTTGATACACTGAACAATCACTTTGCTGACATTGGAAACAAATTAATCGCAAATGACAGTGCACACACTTCTTTTGATTTCAGCATCTTAGAAAACTTCTGTCATAATAAAGATATAAAAACAAAGTTTTCTGTTCCATTAATGTCTATTCATGAAGTCTTATCTTATTTAGTATCGCTAAAAAATAAAAACTCGTGTGGCTTCGATGGCATTAGTCCAAAAATATTAAAACTATCTGCACCTTATACTGCCGATTCTCTTACTTATCTCTTCAATCTTTGTCTATCCAAAAATCATTTTCCAAAAGAGTTTAAATATGCAAAGGTTATTCCCCTGCATAAAAAAGGTGATGTTAATGATGTCAATAATTACAGACCAATCTCATTGTTGTCTTCTGTCTCAAAAGTTCTAGAACGTCATGTACACCTTTGTCTTACATTCTTTATTGAAAAATATCAGCTTCTACATACCAATCAATCAGGATTTAGACAGCACCATTCTTGTGAAACCGCTTTATGTAGAATAACTGATGCATGGCTGCGTGATATTAATAAAAGCAAGGTGGTTGGAGTGATATTCCTTGATTTTACAAAAGCGTTTGACTTAATCAATCACGAAATATTGCTTCACAAATTGAAATGTTATGGTATTGACGATAACTGCTTATTGTTTCTCAGATCTTACCTAGAAAACCGTATTCAGGCTGTCTATTCACGTGGCTTTATTTCTTCCAAAAGGCATGTTCCAAGAGGAGTACCGCAGGGGTCAATTCTAGGCCCTCTCTTATTTTCCTTGTATATCAACGATCTACCTTTATCAATTCAACATGCAATCTGTGATTTATTTGCTGATGATACATCAATACAATATGCTAGTCACAATGTTGACGAAATTAGTTATCACCTGAATGCCAACATGAAATCTGTCGAAAACTGGTGTGATGCTAATGATATGGTCGTGCACCCTGAAAAGACAGAATGCATGTTAATTTGTCCTCGTCAGAAAAGACAGAACATAAAAGACGCACAACTTAACATAAAATATAAAGACAATACTATCAAACAAGTTACTAAGCATATACTATTAGGCATTACTATTGATCAAAATCTTTCGTGGCAGGAACATATTCATTGCCTCATAAAACAAGTATCATCTAGTGTATTCCAATTATCACAGATCAAACACTTTCTTGATAATCATTCTAGACGTGTGTTTTACTTTGCCTATATCCAGTCTCGCCTCAGCTATTGCTCGATTATTTGGGGTAAATGTCCTCTTTCTACATTAAAGCCACTTTGCTCTTTACAAAAACGTGCCATTAAGATGATTAACCATGTAAATACCACAGGTGGATCTGTGCACAATATGTACAAAGAACTTCAAATATTACCTGTTCATATACTTATTAGATATAACACATTGATTCTTATGCATAAAATTGTTCATAACGCATGCCCACAATATTTAAAATCGTTATTTTGTTTCCAGTTCCAACGTAATTCAGATAGAGCTATTGTCCCAAAGCCTAAAATTGATTTATTTAAGATGAGTCTCTCATTTAATGGAAGCATCGAATGGAACATGCTTCCAAAGACATGTCGTCAAATTCCAGCCATATCTCTCTTTAAAACTAAGATAAGAATATTTCTATTCGATACATTTGATTAACCTACTCGCGGTCTTTTGCAAATGCTTGCTTGTACTCAGTCCACTAGCTGCCATGCCATGATGAATGAAAAATTGAATGTATGTGTATGTGTGAACAGTAAGTGCGTGTGTGTGTTTGTGTGTGTTTGAGTGTGTGGGCGTGAATGTGTACGTATGTCTTTGTTGCTTGTTTTATAATTTTGTGTGTGTGTGTGTGTGTGTGTGTGTGTGTGTGTGTGTGTGTGTGTGTGTGTGTGTGTGTGTGTGTGTGTGTGTGTGTGTGTGTGTGTGTGTGTGTGTGTGTAAGTACCTATGTACATGTAATGTACCAATTGTTCCAGTTTTTCATCGCTTTGTTACCTTTAATAGACTATTCAAGTTCCTATTCTTATTCGTCGTTCTTATTATTTTATTTTATTTCAGTTTAT
>NC_134893.1:35700082-35702582 GCF_041734735.1 Babylonia areolata | reverse complement strand
GCCCCCACCACACTCCTTCCCGCCCCCACCCCCACCCCCACCCCCCCCACCTTTCCCCTTTTACTGAAAACAGAGCTCCAGATCTCACACGGACGTAAATTATTGTGGATTTGTGAGTGCGAGCGAGTCATTGTACTATCCTGTACCTACCACCCGTGGTTCGGGACAAGGAATTAGCCAACCAACTACGATTGACACTTTCCTTCATATTATTCATTCCCGTATTGTCCCCTTCCCCTCCAGACGGAAGAAGTGTTACAGCAAGCCTTTCTCTATTCTTTCTCTGGACGAAGAGGAAGAAGAAGCGTTTAGTGTTGGCCGTTATTATTTGCTAGAGACATATAAGTCGTCGTCTAGCTTGAGTGTAGCTTGCTATCTGTGTGGACAGACCATTCTGTACTTCTCCCTGCCCCGCGACGCACGACACCTCACTTTGTCAGTCAAAAAGAGACTGGAGAGCTTCGTTGCAGGCTGTGCGTGATTTTCTTTCTTCTTTGGTTTTTATCAGCAGTTTGTCCGTTGTCAACTGATTGTGTGACAGTCGAAGAAGAAGAAGAAGAAGAAGAAGGAGAGGAAGAAAAACAAGAAGGAAAAGGAGAAGAAGGCGAAGGAGAAGAAGAAGGAGAGGGAGAAAAACAAGGAGGAAAAGGAGGAGGAGAAGAAGGCAAAGGAGAAGAAGAAGAAGAAGTCAACATGCCTCTCACTGGCGGGCACAAGCTCTGTCTCTGGGCTCTGATTCTGGGAGGGCTGGCGATCAGTGAGTTCTTCGTTTCTTCCTCTCTCTCTCTCTCTCTCTCTCTCTCTCTCTCTCTCTCTTTCACTCTTTCGTTGCCTCTGTCTGTCTGTGTGTCTCACTCTCTCATTGTTTCTGTCTCTCTTTCCTATTTGTTGTTTTCATCTTAAAAAAAAAGAAAAAAAAAGAACTATTTTGTTGTTGTTGTGATTATAACCAACATGTCATTAGGGCTGTCAAAGCTACTGACATAAAACGGGTTCTGAGTTATGAGTTGTTTCCGATCCTTTCTCTCTCTCTTTCATTTACCTTCACCAACAATAAACATTTATTCGTGTATTTACGATGAATAATGTTTACGCTGGTTACAATGATTGTTTTTTTTTCTTTCTTTCGCTTGTTCTTATTATTGTGGTTTTTTTTTTTGGTTTTTTTTAATACATTCCCCGCCCATCCCCCGTTCGTTAGAGGGCTGGATGAAAGAGAACACGAACAAAGAAAACAAAAAAACAAAACAAAAACGCGCTGTATGCTCAGTTCTGTCACCACCAGTTAACACCATTCATTCAATCATAGATTCATTCATTCATTCATTCATTCATTCACTCACTCACTCACTCATTCATTCGTTCGTCTCTCTTTTCATAAATTCCTCCCTTCCTTCCTTCATTCCGACCCTCACTTTTTCCTTACTTCGTTTTTCTTCTTCTTCTTCGCTTTGTCCGTTTCTTATCTGTTGTTTTTTTTTGTTCAGAGGGCAGGATGGGGGGGGGGGGGGGGGGGGGGAGAAGAAACAGCTGTAACAGTGTAAGGGTACATTCTTTGACTCTCAGTTTAGATCAGTAAATCATTTTTGACTAGAGAGGGAGAGGGGATAAGAGAGAGCGGGAGAGGGAGAGAGCGAGAAAGAGAGAGGGAGAGGGAGAGAGGGGGGATAGAGAGGGAGAGAGAGAGGGAGAGGGAGAAAGTGAGGAGAGAGAGAGGGAGAGAGAGGGAGAGAGGGAGGGAGAGGGGGAGAGAGAGAGGGAGAGAAAGGGGGAGAGAGGGAGAGGGAGAGGGGGAGAGAGTGAGAGATTAGGAGAGAGAGAGTCTTGAGTCTTGACTTGAGTCTTGACATATTTATTGATTAGGCCTTTGACCCATATCAACAGAGGTTAACACATCTAGAGGTTAGTATGAAAATAACACAAACATATAATTGATAATTGATAATTCACATATTTCTGATTTGAAAAGCTTTGTAAATGTAAGTGGCGAGACGTGTTTGAACGTTTTTGTTTTTGTTAGCGAATAACAACGACAGTTTGAAGTTGGAAGGACGATTGAAATACTTCTCTGCAATATACAACTCCCTAAGTTCATAGTATTTTGGACAGCACAAAATGAAGTGAACTTCTCTTTCTCTGTGATATCTGCAAAATGGACAATCAAATTTTCTTTCACTAGCATTGTCTGTGAAACGTAGTTTGTGTATTTTTAATGGTGATACTCCTAATCTCAAACGAGTTAAAAAATATCCGTATTCTAATGTGTTTTAACATGTTTAAATACGGTACTAAAGCTGAAGATGAGCTGAATGAGCAATAGAATGAGAATGTCATTTGAATTTATACTGTTTACCCATTCGTGTTTATAGGACCTTACTAAATGTTCCTTAAATTCAAAGGGAGAGAGAAAGATAGAGGGAGAGAGGAGGGAGGGAGAGAGAGGGAGGGAGAGAAAGAGGGAGAGAGAGGGGGAGAGGGAGAGAGACAGAGAGGGAAAGAG
>NC_134893.1:35692582-35695082 GCF_041734735.1 Babylonia areolata | reverse complement strand
ACACATACACACACGCACGCATACACGCAAACGCACACGTACACGCGAACACACGCACACACATACACACACACGCAAACACACACATACACATACACGCACACAGACGCACACGCACACATACGCAAACACACACACACACATGCACAAGCACACACATACACACACACACACACGCACACACACACACACACACACACACACACACACACACACACACACACACACAGAGAGACTCGCACAGGCATGCATAGAGAACCCTGACTTCTGAACGATTTCACTGATTAGGCCTTTTCTGGTTTGGTTGTGACAACACCCGTGGGAAGGGGTGGATAATTGCGTGTGAACTTCCATTTTAGAGAGAGAGAGAGAGAGAGAGAGAGAGAGGGGAGAAGAGAGGGAGAGAGAGGGAGAGAGAGAGAGAAAATACTGAACACTGGAATGTTTAATATCATTAGCTGTATAAGCTCTAGTGACAAAGTGGGTACAAATCAAAAATATTTTTAAAAAATGGTGCTAAATAGATACAATGGAACAGAAAGGAAAAACATAATTGAAGCAAAATTAACTACTAAGGGACAAGCGACACTTTTATACTTTGTCGTCAGCTTAAAATGTTCATGTGGCAGGAGGGTACTGTGCCTTTTTTTTCCCCAGTCGTTTGTTTCCAAGGTTTGAATAGTACACAGGAAACAAAGCACATAATATAATCCATATGATAATTGTCTAAGCATGTGACTTTCGACAACATCATATCAATACGAACACATAGCACAGTGCATATAAAACATGTAATGATTATTTTAAGCCTGTAACATCGAAACACATCATATCAATTGCTAGTTGCCAGTTGCTGGTTATGTATCTTGTGAATGGAGACAGTGCCCATTTTGATGATTATGTCTCCGGTTGCAAGTTGTGTACCTTGTGAATGAAGAGAGTGCCCATTTTGTTCATCATCCAAATATAACGCACTCTTTCTCCAGTTGCTGGCTGTGTACCCTGTGATTGGAGAGAGTGCCCATTTTGGTGATCATGTCTACAGTTGCTAGTTGTGTACCTTGTGATTGGAGAGAGTGCCCATTTTGTTTATCATCCAAATATAACACACTCTGTCTGTCTCCAGTTTCTATTTGTGTACCTTGTGAATTGGGAGAGTACCCATTTTGGTGATCATCCAAATATAACACACTCTGTCTGTTTCCAGTTGCTATTGTGTACCTTGTGAATGGAGAGAGTGCGCATTTTGTTGATCATCCAGATATAACACACTCTGTCTGCAGTTGCTAGTTGTGTACCTTGTGAATGGAGATAGTGCCCATTTTGTTGATCATGTCTCCAGTTGCTGGTTGTGTACCTTGTGAACGGAGAGAGTGCCCATTTTGGTGATCATGTCTCCCAGTTGCTGGGCTGTGTACCTTGTGAATGGAGAGAGTGCCCATTTTGTTGATCATGTCCCAGTTGCTGGTTGTGTACTTGTGAACGAGAGAGAGTGCCCATTTTGGTGATCATGTCTCCAGTTGCTGGCTGGTGTACCTTGTGAATGGAGAGAGTGCCATTTTGTTGATCATCCAGATATAACGCACTCTGTCTGTCTCCAGTTGCTGTGTACCTTGTGAATGGAGGACAGTGCCTTCTTCTTCTTCTGCGTTCACTCGTATGCACGCGAGTGGGCTTTTACGTGTATGACCGTTTTTACCCCGCCATGTAGGCAGCCATACTCCGTTTTCGGGGGTGTGCATGCTGGGTATGTTCTTGTTTCCATAACCCACCGAACGCTGACATGGATTACAGGATCTTTAACGTGCGTATTTGATCTTCTGCTTGCATATACACACGAAGGGGGTTCAGGCACTAGCAGGTCTGCACATATGTTGACCTGGGAGATCGTAAAATCTCCACCCTTTACCCACCAGGCGCCGTCACCGTGGATTCGAACCCAGGACCCTCAGATTGACAGTCCAACGCTTTAACCACTCGGCTATTGCGCCCGTCAGAGACAGTGCCCATTTTGGTGATAATCCAAATATAACACACTCTGTCTCCAGCTGCTGGTTGTGTACCTTGTGAATGGAGAGAGTGCCCATTTTGGTGATCATCCAAATATAACACACACTGTCTGTCTCCAGTTGCTGGTTGTGCGGCGCCCACCTGGGTTGTGCTGGAAGCGCTGGGTAGTGTGGCCAGCTTTGGGGTCTGGTACACGTGTGCTGACACACCTATCTCTAGCACAGAGTGCGAGACTTACGGGTGGCAGCATTTCTCCTTCAGTGACTTCGAAGGTAAGTTGATGGATGATTTTGAGTCATCTCTCTATGGCTGTTTGTGTGTCTGACTCCCCCCCCCCTCTCTCTCTCTCTCTCTCTCTGTGTGTGTGTGTGTGTGTGTGTGTGTGTAAACGTCTGTGTGTGTCCGTGGTGCTTGTTTCAGAAAATGTTTTTTATTAAAGAATTTTTTTTAATTTATTACAAAGTCCTTGATATTACACAATGAAAAAAAA
>NC_134893.1:35666002-35688502 GCF_041734735.1 Babylonia areolata | reverse complement strand
CAGTGGGTGTCTGAATGACCCAACCTTTAGCTTCTGTCGTCAGAATTGTGGTATTCTTTGTCAACGTTCACCTCTTCAGTATAAGAGCCTTCCGCTTGCAATATTTTGATGGTGGTAATTGGGGTGAAACGCTGTTAACGTCGTCTCTTTCGCCGTTCGTATGGAGAGAATTTAAAAACAACAACAACAACAAAACAATCAAACAAACACAATAACAACAACATGCAAACAAAACCGTCATCACTGATGGACTGTACCACGACAATGGCTCCTTTTTTTTCTTTTTTCTTTTTTTTACCACCACCAGCCACATTCATGAGCGTGCATGACAAGATTTCAGGAGGAGGAGATGGGAGGGAGGGAGGTCAGTGGTAGTAGAGGGGAGGGGGTGGCGTACCTTTTCTTCTTCTGCCCACCTCCCCACCCCGTTCCCGTTCCTCCCTCCTACCTTCCCTCATCCCCCTCAAGTGAACAGACTGAAGAGTGTTGTACATGTGTACGTGTGTAAGGTCAAATGACGCCGATAGGTAAAAACAGGGCCATTGTTCCAATGTGTGTGTCGTTTGCAAAGGCTTCTGGGCTGAAAAAGGTACGGAGAGTAGTAGGGTGATTAGGATGGGGGTTGGGGGATTGGGGGGTGGGGAGGTGGGGCTGTAATACGTGGTGAGTGGGGCGGGGAGAGAGAGGGTTGGGAGTGGGGGTGAAGGTGGGGGTGGTTGTGGTGGTGGCGGGGGTGGGGTGGGGGGTCAGTCAGGGATCGGAGAGAAGTGTAGGGTGTGAGGTGTTGAAGTGGATGCTAGTTTTGTTCATTTGGTTATTGGGGAGAACAGCTCTCAAAGCTTACAATAATAATATATTAATGATGATGATGATGATAATAATAATAATAATAATACTAATGATGACAACAACAACAACAACAACAACGATAATGATAATAATAATAATAATAATAATAATAATAATAATAATAATAGGCATTTATATAGCGCGTTTCTCCAGAGATACTGCTCAAAACGTTTTACATTTCGTTCTCCGCTCCACTCTCAATACCTCCCCCCCCACCACCCCACGTCACACCACATACACACACACACACACACACACACACACACACACACACACACACACACACACACACACACGAAAGCACGTGCCATAATACACTCTACACAAGTGATTATTGGAAACCACCCACCCACCCACCCTTGACGCCCTCCAGAAAACGCATCCCTGCAACACTCACTCAGGCACGCACGCACGCACACACGCACGCTCACACACACACCGCACACACGCGCGCGCGCACACACACACACACACACACACGCACACACACACACGAATGCACGGACATTCGCTGGCACCTCACCACACACAAATGGCAAACGGTGTCCCCACAATAAAGCCTGCATTTGAAACCAGGGAGGGGGGAGTTGGGTCAGTGGGGGATCCAACTGACTCGTGGGATGCAATGATAAAAACAATGCCGTCTATCTCACTCTTTCTCACTGCTTCCAGTGATTTTCCTTCTGTGTCTCTGCGGCTTGCTACAGGAGAACCATTAAGTGCCAATATTTTTCTTCTTTTCCAGTGCCAGAAAATCTAAAGTCAGTTCTCCTTGTATATCTTCCTTATATGATATAGCCTAGCAATTTTATCGAACACTGTTCTCACATTCAAAATACTTTTAAGGTGATTTTCTTAGAAAGACATAATGTGAACATTTTTTTTTTTTTACTATCTGATACATGCATTGATATAAGCTTGCAGTTAGGACGACAGCAGAGCTGCATGCATGATCAATGGTTTCTCCACTGCAATGGGAATTAACTCATTTACAGCTGATTTTTTTTTTTTTTAAAGGACTATGACTCTCAGACTAGGAGGCAAGACTGCACTGGCTCTTAGTGCTGCAGCCTTGGGGCGAGCTGGCCTTTAGGGACCACCCCAGCGTCGACTGTCCGAAAGGCAGCTTGGTGGAGAAAGCACTCTATGTTATTAAATGTATTCACAATCCATGCCCCCTATCTATCTTTGTGCTGCCTTCACCTCTACCACTCACATCTCGCTCTTACGATCGGCTTCGGATCCACTCTGTTTACGCATACCCAGATAAAACAATCCACTGTTGGACGCCGTTCTTTCTCTGTCTCTGGACCTTGTATTTGGAATGAATATCCTCTTTCGCTTCGTCAGGTCTCCGCACTCAGCTCTTTCACGTCTGGCCTTAAAACCCCACTTCTTCACAAGATAGCCTCCCTCCCCTACCTCTTCCTTGTCTTCAGTTTCTCAGTTTTTAGAGTATGCATGCGTGTGAATGACTGGTGTGAAAGCGCTTAGATTTGTCTCTGCACATATTCAAGCGCTATATAATACTTATCATTTATTATTATTATCATTTAGAAAGTGGGGATGGGATAGCCGTAATCTTTATAGTGGGGGCAGCAGTTGTTTTCCTATACTGTCCTGATGATTTTTGTCGGACACACACACACACACACACACACACCACACACCACACACACATACACACACACACACGCGCGCGCGCGCATGTACGCACGCACGGAAAAAAACACTTGCGCTGCTGCTGCTGCTGCTACTACCACGACAGACATGGTTTCCCGTTGGTTTCAGAATGAACTGCCTTTTGCCGAAGAGCTATGAATCAGGGGAGGAGATTTACTTTGTATATTTCACTCTTTCGATTTTATTAACGGGATTGTTTCCCTTGAATCAAAGAATAAATGTTGCTACACTCGAACACACACACACACACCACACACACACACACACCACACACACGCACGCACGCACGCACGCACGCACACAACACACACACAGGTTTCAGTTTCAGTTTCAGTAGCTCAAGGAGGCGTCACTGCGTTCGGACAAATCCATATACGCTACACCACATCTGCCAAGCAGATGCCTGACCAGCAGCGTAACCCATCGCGCTTAGTCAGGCCTTGAGAAGAAAAAAAAAAGGTGAATAAATAACAGATAAGCTTACATAAATAAATAAATAAATAATAATTATAATATAAAAAAGGTAGTAATAATAATAATAATAATAATAAATAATAATAATAATAATAATAATACTAATAATAAATAAATAAATAAATAAATAAAATAAATAAGACAACCCTTAACGCTTAAACAAAAGCATTTGCTGCGTCAACATTGTTCTGAACTCTCTTTGATATCTCCCTGATGACTCCACACACACACACACACACACAACACACACACAGAGGGTAAGTTTAAAGTAGTTTGCTGTTGGAAATTACCATCACTGAGGGTGTGAAGCCATATCGTGGTTCTGATAAGGCGGAAATCGTCTTTTTCTTTTCTTTTTTTTCCCCGTTTTTCTTTCACCAGTGCAGTTAATCAGTATTCACGATGAGCACCAGTCGGAGGAGGAAACCTTTCCCAACGGCTGTGAAGGGCGGAAGGGATGACCAAAGGGCAGGGGGAGCTCTTATCCTTGGCTGGAAGTCCTCTAGGAGACGGATCTCCGAAGAAAAAAACCTGCACCTGCCGAGGCCGTCCTACACGTGGCAGTATCTGCACCTGTGGGATTGTGAGTGTCGGTAGGCGAGAGAGTGGGGAAGGGATTGCACAACTCCTCTTCACTAAAAAAAAAAAAAGTCACTTTATGTGCTGGTCAGGCAACCAGGTTAATGTCGGAACGACGAGCTAGCCCTTCACTTGCAAACACCTGTGGGAAGTGCTGCGCATCCAGAATCGGCCCTCTTCTCCCATATGAGGATAACACACCAACAGATAAGCCTGCCTGCCTACTCATCCGTCGGTCCGACGGGAGACTCCATCATCATCACAATGAGGTCAGTCTTGTTGTCAATCAATGTTGTGTCACAAACTCCATTTGTCATGTTACGTTTGTACTACGAAGATAAATGAATAAATGAATAGATAAATAATAAATGAATAACTAATTTATTATAAAACAATTGAGACATAAAAAACTAACAACTAAATCATTATCGCAGGGGGGAATGTAAAAGAAACAACGAAAGGAATAAACAACAATATATCATAGGGTGGTGAAAGGTCATTGAGAGACAAGGGCCAGAACTCGGGGTTTGGGTGGGTGACTGTGGATAGTGGGGGCAGGTGTGGGGTCAAGGGGCAGTAGAATGGGTTCGTGGGTCAGTGGGTGTGGGTGTGGGGTGGGGGTGTGTGGGTGCTGATCGATTTCCTCACATCGTTCCACGTTTTGCTTTGTTCAAACCCCGACTGATCAACTTGGGGGAAGAGCTGAATGCGCGACTCTTACGCTGTGGACTACGATTACAGGAATTGTTTCCCTTACATTGTTCTCTCTCTCTCTCTCTCTCTCTCTCTCCTCTCTCTCTCTCTACTCTCTCAAAACAAATTCTACCGAAGAAGAATACCAATTAATATTTGCATGTCAAGCGTACGAATCCAATAGAGGTGTAACCTGTTTAACTCTCTCCATACGAACGGCGAAAGGAGGACGACGTCAACAGCGTTTCACCCAATTACCATCATCAAATATTGCAAGCGGAAGGCTCTTATACTGAAGAGGTGAATGTGACAGAGAATACCACAATTCTGACGACGGAAGCTAAAGGTTGGGTCATTCAACACCACTGGACATCCGAGCGGTTGTGTAGAGGAGAAGAGAGGACTGGCCGTACTGAGTGAGTTAATGCGCTGTTATCGAAGGCAAAACTTGGTTGACGTGTCAACAGCTGATGATGACGAAGTGATTAATCCTTGGCTAAATATATTGCCGAAGTAGTAAAGCGAGAAAACTTTCGATTTCAGTTTGAAAACATTCTGCTTATGGTTCACACGGATCAATTATTTCTTCTTAATGTGCCTGGTGGTTTACTTACTGAACAGTAACGATTATTATTACTTATGATAAGGTGTTGGACTATTTGGTTTGTTTGTATGTGCATAAATGGAGGTTCGCAGATACGCTGAGAGACTGTTGTTTGCATGTGTAGAATAGTCTCTGAGACATTTTTCGTTTGTTGTTAATGTTTATTTTTCTTTGACAATACCCATGAAATTGTGAACTCATGTTATTATGGCATTTATGCTCGTGACATTAAACGGTTTCAGACTCAGTTTCGGTTTCAGTCTCCCTCTCTCTCTCTCTTCGTAACATCTTAAGATGCTGTACTTTAACTACAGCGTTTATGTCAATGTGTCTATATATTTATATATATATATATATATATATATATATATATATATATAGACAATACATGGTTGATTCGATATTTTCATTTTGTTTGATATTATTCTTGTTGTTCACTTACCTCTTCATAAAAGGCCAAGCCTACTAAATGAATAAAATCATCTGAATGTGGATCTCTCTCTCTCTCTCTCTCTCTCTCTCTCTCTCTCTCTCTCTCTCTCAGTTAGTGTTACATTTAGTATTCAACAAAGCGTCCCTTGTGTACAAAAGTGCACAATAACTTGGCACCACAATATCTACATTTGCTTACCCGAGCCTCATGCCGATACGGCTCGAACAGGTACATTTTACCACCACCCGCATTGATATGTTCAAAACAAGTTTTGCCTTTTCAGGTGCATCCCTGTGGAACTCACTCCCTGTACACATACAAACGAACAGTTCTCTACATACTTTTCAAGCCAAATCTCCATAGATATCTTTAATCCTTCCAACCATAAGTGACAGTTATAGAGGAGAACGTTTGGCAGTCACAATGAGGGCATTTATACTTATTGGATCCGTTTTATTGTTTCTCTCCTTGTTCTTGTTTGCTCTTGTTCTTATTCTGTCCTATTTTCTTTACATTTACTTTGTTTTGTTTGCTTGTTTGCATTTCATTTCATTTTCTTCTTCTATTTTGTGTCCATGCACGAATATATTCGTTTCATTCCATCATGGTGGTGACAAGAGCTGTAGTATAAGTGATACTTGTTGATGGTAGTAGTAATTTTAGTATCAATTACAACTGTCTACGTGGATTTAATGATAACAACAATGTGGCTTTAGTCATCAGGTTTGTCGATACTGATGACATAAAATTATTTCTCTCCCCACACCCACACCCATCCTCTCTCTTATCTATCTGTCAATGTGTGTGTGTGTGTGTGTGTGTGTGTGTGTGTGTGTGTGTGTGTGTGTGTGTGTGTGTGTATGTGTGTGTGTGTGTTCGTTCTTTAGTTTAACGTCTTTTCACTGTAGTGATATCAGACGAGGGTAGGGAAAAAAATCGAGTAGGTGGAGGGGTGGGGGGTGGTTGGTGGGGTTGGAAATTACTGTGTACGCATGCGAGTAAGTGAAAGTGTGTGTGTCGTGTGTGTGGTGCTGCGTGCGTGCATGGCCCTTATGAAGGGTAAATGAAAAACAAGAATAATATCAAACAAATTAAAATATCGAATCAACACGTATATATATAGAGAGAGTGCGTGCGTGCGTGCGTGCGTGCGTGCGTGCGTGTGTGTGTGTGTGTGTGTGTGTGTGCGTGTGTGTGCGTGCATGCGTGCGTGTATGTGTGTGTGTGTGTGTGTGTGTGTGTGTGTGTGTGTGTGTTTCATTACTATTATTATTATTAGCATTTATTTATTTATTTATTATTTTTTAATTATATTATGTTTTTTTTTTTCTCAAGGCCTGACAAAGTGCGCTGGGTTACGCTGCTGCTCAGGCATCTGCTTGGCAGATGTGGTGTAGCGTATATGGATTTGTCCGAACGCAGTGACGCCTCCTTGAGCTACTGAAACTGAAACTGAAACTGTGTGAGAAAGAGCTGGTGAGTGGGGGTGTTGTTTGAACGCGACGGAAGGACTGTAGTTTTCTCTGTTGTGTGTGCACGTGTTTTTGTTTTGTTGTTGTTATGAAAAAAAAAATCATGCTGTTTTATTTATTTTGCCTTGGGTGTAGTGGTTGTGAACGGTGGGATAATAATCGGGAAAATAAGGATGTGTGTATTCTGATTGTGCTTTGATTTTTTGTTTTTTTTTGTGTTCTTTTTCTTTCTACTCATTTTCGTTTCTTTAGCTTCATTCAGTCTTCAGGGCAAGGGCTGGATTACCCTCCATAATAAAGATTTTGTCTTGTCTTGCCTTGTTTCTCTTTTCTCTCTGTCTGTCTGTCTCTCGTGAATACCACCCCATCTCCCCCCTCTCTCTCTCCCATCCCCCTCCTTTCTGTTTCTCACGCTCTCTATCTGTCCCTGTTTGTCAGTCTCTCGTTGTGAATAATCCCCCCCCCTCTCTCTCTCTCTTCCTCCTCCTCTCTCTCTCTGTCTCCCTTTCTGTTTCTCGCTCGCTCTTTATCTGTCTCTGTTTGTCGTTGAGTCCTGTCACACACACACACACACACACACACACACACACACACCCACACACACACACACACACACAACATGTCCCCATAGCAGTGAATTCGTTAATTAATCATACTGTTTCCAGGACTGAGCATATAAAGGAGGTGTGTGTGTGTGTGTGTGTGTGTGTGTGTGTGTGTGTGTGTGTGTGTGTGTGTGTGTTTAAACTTCAGTTTAAACTTACTTGTTTTGTTATGAATAATGCTGTCTTTCCGGTTTTGGTAATCTTTTTTTTTGTACTCACATTCTATTGTAACGTTTTGCATTACGTTTTGCCACAACAGTTTTTGCTTTGTGAAATTGTCATAGACTGTATCGTCTTGGCTCTTTTAGCAAAGTCTTTTTGTGAACTCAAATTAGCTTCTTCTTTTGAAAATGTTTCATATTCGAAAGATTTGATAACGAATTTCGCGGCTGAAGCTTTTCTTTGTTCATCAAGAGATAAAACACCTGCTTCTCTGTAAGTCCCAAATTTGATGTAAGAATGGGCACACTTAGAGCGAGTTTGTAAGCCTCACAATCAATGCTTTGCAGCTTCTTTAGCAAATGCAGTGGAGCACTGAAAAATACCTCTTGAGCGTATGTCAAGCGTGAACGTACGAGGGAGGTAGCGAGAGATATCAACGCTTTGGTGTCTTGCCCCCAGTGCTGTTTACAAATTAGTTTAAGGAAATTTAGACCTTTTCTTGCTTTGTTTAGTATATAGTCAATATGATAATTCAACGAAAGCTTTGAAGAAAGATAGACTCCCAAAAATTTAACAGATTGTGTATGTCTGATGATAGTACCATTTATTGTAAACACGGGGAGCTTTTCTGGATCTGATCCTGTATTAAATAGCATCATATTTGTTTTTTTTCTAAGGACAATGATAAAGCCATTTTCTGTCATAAAGCTGCTGATTTTATCAAGTTCCCGCTGGTTATTTTCTTTATGTAATTCAATGTCCTAGTAGGCGTTTTATTTTTCATTGTCACCTTCATCCATAAACAAATGTTATCAGCAAATTGAACCAAGAGTGTATCTTTAGCTAGCTTGTTAGGTAGATCTGCTAATAATATATTGAATAGAATCGGCGAAATTACTGATCCTTGTGGTAACCCCATGTGTAATTGTCTGGGGTTTGAGTAGGTATTTCCTATTCTTACTTGTATAGATCTATCTGATACAAAAAAACTTCTAATATAATCATACATGTTGCCTGTGATACCGATATTTTTCAGTTTATATAAAAGTCGAGCGTGCCACACTTGGTCGTATGTTTTTTTCACATAAAAAAAATCGCTAGTACATTTTTTTCGCCTTGCAAACTGTTGCTTTACTTGTGTAGTCAGTTTGACTAGATGTTCTGCGGAGGATCTACCTTTTCTAAAGCCAGCTTGGTTTATAGGAATTACACGATACTTCTCACAATAATGAACAAGTCTTTTTAGACCATTTTTCCCCCATTAGTTTGCACACATGCGATGTTAAGGCAATTCGTCGATAACTGTTTTTATCTGTTCTGTGTTTGCCCTGTTTGTGTATTGGGACAACGATTGTTTGTTTCCATACATATGTGTGTGTGTGTGTGTGTGTGTGTGTGTGTGTGTGTGTGCGTGTGCGTGTGCGTGTGTGTGTGTGTGTGTCCTCCATGAAATTCAGGGACATTACGTTTTCAATACTTCGATAGCGTTGAATGACGATGGGAGTCGTGAAGATAAAGATGCAGCGCTACGAGAGTCCAGTTAGCTTTGGGACCACCTGGTAAGGCTGTACTCCTCATAATCATTGTATCCCTGCGTCAACCAGACTGAGATATACAGACAGCTAGCTGCAGTGTCGGTCAGGAAAACGTGAGCAACACTCCCAAAGACAGACACGTGAAGTGGATGACTGACCCTTTGATTCTGTGGTCCCAGTCTTCCCATTGTGTAGTGATGGCCTGGAGGTAACCCGTCCGCCTAGGAAGCGAGAGAAGATGAGCGAACTGGTTCGAATCACGGCTCAGCCACCGATATTTTCTCCCCCTCCACTAGACCTTGAGTGGTGGTCTGGACGCTGGTCATTGGGATGAGACGATAAACCGAGGTCCCGTGTGCAGCATGCAATTAGCGCACGTAAAAGAACCCACGGCAACAAAAGTGTTGTTCCTGGCAAAATTCTGTAGAAAAATCCACTTCGATAGGAAAAACAAATGAAACTGCACGCAGGAAAAAAATACAAAAAAAGGTGGCGCTGTAGTGTAGCGACGCGATCTCCCTGGGGAGAGCAGCCCGAATTTCACACAAAGAGAAATTTATTGTGATAAAAAGAAATACAAATAAAAATTACAAATTTGAGCCCGTAGAATACTCGACTCTTCTTCTTCTTCTTCTTCTTCGTTTGTGGGCTGCAACTCATACGTTCACTCGTATAAATACGAGTGGGCTTTTAAGTGTATGACCGTTTTTACCCCGCCATGTAGGCAGCCATACTCGGGGAGTTTCGGGGGTGCGTGCATGCTGGGTACGTTCTTGTTTCCATAACCCATCGAACGCTGACATGGATTACATATATCGTGCGTGTTTGATCTTCTGCTTCTACTCGACTCTGTTGAGGAGGGCCCGACCACGGGCTGTTAAAAAACAAAACAAAAACAAACAAACCTCCGACTGGACACGAATCAGCTGTCCTTTCAGTGGTCAGTCCACAACGCTGACCAAGTTCGTCTTGAATACGGCAAGTCTGTTGAAAGAAACACTCAGAAGACAATGAATTATACAATCTTACCTGACAGCACACACACACACACACACACACACACACACACACACACACACACACACACCCACACACACGGAGCTCGATAACATATTGGCTTTGTGTCCAGCTTTAAAGATTATGTTATCTAGAAAGCGTACTTGCTGTTCTGGAGTGAGAGATCCCAGGCTAGATATATTGGGAAGATTACCCGGAAGGTGGGGGTTGGGTGGGTTCGGGGGGGGGGGGGGGGGGGGGGGGGGGGGGGGGGGGGGGGGGGGGGGGGGGGGGGGGGGGGGGGGGGGGGCGCGAGGGGGGTGCTGTGGTGGGTGGGGTGTGGTGGGGTGGAGGCGTTTGGAGTGAGAGTGAAAGTAACAAGGGCTGTGTGATTTATGGATGCATCAGGCTGACTGGGCATTCCCCCATTCTTCCATTTCTTCCTGGTACTGTCTTCTGAATGCTGTTCTCCCATCTGACGTACGTAGTAGTCCAGGCCTATTTTTTTCTTCTCGTTCTTGTTCTAGTTCTTGTTTTTGTTCCTCTTGTTCTCCTCCTTGTTCTTGTTCTAGTTCTTCTTCTTCTTCTTGTTCTTCTCCTGAATATTGGTGCTGAAGTTCCTCAGTCACACCAACCACTGCTGATGATTGGCGGCAGTGAAGAGATTGACTCATCACCAGAAAGGTCTAACTCATCACAGAAAGGTCTACAGGAGCCCAGAACGACCACTCCTCCGCGCTCACTCTGATATGTCCACATTCTGCCAGCGTGAGCAATATACCTGCTTCTGGTGGGCCTGTGAACAATGGAGAGATGGTTCATCCACATGAACATCAGCTTCACTTCATTTATCTTTTTTGTCGTCACCACCACGCCCATTCGTCCCCGTCATCAATTCAACTTCAGACACACAGACTGTACAGGACAATGTATCTGTTTCTTCTTCTGATACAAAGGACGCCAGTAGTTCTGAGCTCGTTGAGAAAAGTCCACCACAGAGCCAGAGCCAGAGCAGTGAGCAGTCTTCTGATACATCCTTCCCAGAGCTAACAAGTTCAAAGCCTTCTAATTTTTCTTCGAATATTTTGGTTGATCATTGTTCAGAAGACGTTGATAACATTCATCTCAGAAGTGTGCTTCGGAAAATTGCCCAGCTGGAAAAAACACTCGACACTGTGTTGAGTGATAATGATGCTATGAAAACTCACATACACTCTCTACAATCAAAACTAGACAGTCTCACATCTAAGACACTCGTAACATCATCCACACAGACAAATGGATCAGCTTCAATCACTGAACATGTTGCAAATGTTACCACTTCGAATCGTTTTCTTCATCTCGAGCATGTCGACAGTGACAACGTGCCCTGTGACACCGACTTCCAGACCTTCAAAACTCGTCGTACTTCAAACCGTACCAAACACCACGACGATGGTGATCCACAGTCTCAATCTTCTTCCACTGTCACATCAAAAGGCTCACAGCGATCTGCTCTGAACACTTTATCTAAACTAACAATCCCAGAAAGAGCCACCAGGGTTCTAATTGGTGACTCTGTCATCAGATATATAAACCCTAGGAGGATCACAACGCCCGGTACCTATCTTTTTAAGATTTGTGTACCTGGAATGACAAGCACTGATCTGAAACAATGGCTTGACTCTTTGGGTGAAAACAAAGGTATTGAATTGGTCACTGTCCATGTCGGTGTTAACGACTGTACAAGTAGTCGCATCGGAGAAGACACATGGAACAACCTCATATCAAGTATTCACCGTGTTTTCCCCAGGGCATCCATTCACATGAGCTCCATTGTTCCGGCAAAGGGAAATCACAACTTCAACAACGCTATTTTCCCATCAAACAGAACCCTGTCAAGTGTATGCCATCGTCTTGGAGTACCAGTCATAAACCATATGCCATCCTTCAGATCACCTTCAGATGGTACCCTTTATTCAGATCATATCCATCTGAGTAAAAAAGGAACTGCTCAGTTGGCCCACAATCTACAGCTCACTGAAAAGCGTCTTTCAGAAACTGAAAAAAATCCTAACACTTCTGAGAAACCCAAAGGGCTGACTGGTTGTCATACACACCACCGTCAACATACATCTAGGCATCCTGTCAGTCAATTAACACTTAATCAAGAACGCCGGTTCCGTGGGAAACACATTCATCAGGGTGGTCCATATCATCGTTTGAGGCCCGTTTTTTCTAACGGTCAGCCGACCCAACCCCGCAAGTTCCCTGTTCATCCATTACAGGACCAGCACTACATGCCTACACAGCCACAACGCTTCAGCCTTCCACCCGGTGCTACTAGAATGCATCAGGACCAGTTCCCCATCATACAGCCACGGCGCCACAACTTCCCACCAGCCATTCATCAGGCCCAGTTTCCCATCACGCAGCCACGGCGCCACGACTTTCCACCAGACGCTAATCAGGACCTGTTCCCCATGGCCTCACATGCACAGCACTTCGACCCTCCACCCAATCCTGCTGTCTGTCATCAAGACCAGTACGACTTCCAGCCAGCTGCTGCTGATAGTCAATTTGACCACTATTCCAACAACTTGTGTCATTATTCAAACAAAGTATTGGAAACTGCTATTCTTTGTCACCAGAACAACCATCATTCCACAATGCTTACCAACATACCACACACCCTTTCCCCGTTAAATCTGTACCACTCTTCAACCCTTCTTTACAAACAGACCAATTCCCAGCTCTCAGACCTCACCCCTTGATACAATCTCTTGTATCATAAATATTAGATGACTGACGATCAGCCCAGATCGTACACGACGTTGTGGGAACTTAACTCACCCCACCTCCCCACCTCCACCTCCCCTGCAAGCTGTCATCGCCATGGATGTTTCAGTTTGCATCGTTGACGTTCCCAGAGACTTGCCTTGGCGTCAAATCAACGCAGACATACAAGCTCTCTCTCTCTCTCTCTCTCTCTCTCTCTCTCTCTCTCTCTCTCTCTCTCTCTCTCAGCTTGAATTATTCAGCACTTTCCCTTACTAGAACTGCATTTCGAAAATCTAGGTAGTATTTTTATTATGCACTAATGTCAAGTCCTGCTAATGTCTCGAACTGGCCTGTTTGTGAAGGACTGCGAGTAGGTCACTTAAACATATGTCATTTGGTCAATAAAATGACAGACGTATCGAAGATGATATATAATAATGATAAACCATTCCATATCTTTGGCTTTTCTGAATCATGGACGAACATTCACATTACTGACAAATCTATTTCTATTCCTGGTTACAATATTGTTCGGAAAAATCCTCAAAAATCTAAAGAAAGTGGTATCGTCATTTATATTCAAAATAACGTTCCGTACAGAATTCGTAATGACCTACATCATCCAGATGTTGAATCACTGTGGCTTGAAGTTCAATCCCAAAATAAATCAACAGATTCGCTCCTTATAGCATTTTTGTACAGACATCCTAAGAGTTTTTTCCAAGTGGTATGACGATTTTTGTGAAATGATGGACAGCGCCTGGCTTTCAAAAAAAGAAGTATTAATTTTGGGTGACTTTAATTTAGATCTTTTTCAGCGTCATAGCCGATGGAACAACATCTATACGTCTTACAATCTCCATCAGTGTATTGATTCCCCCACCAGAGTTACACAAAAAACTAGAACGCTCTTAGGTCATATTTATACATCCAATCTAACATCAGTTCGAGAAATTTGTGTGCCGAATGTTGGCGTAAGTGACCACAATGCCGTCTGCATTACATGGGGAAAAAAGGGTTTCAAAATACCCAAAACAGGTCATACTGTTGTCACATTTCGGTCATTTAAACATTTTAATCTGGACGCCTTTCAATCAGACCTCATTTCTGCACCTTTCACTAACATTTATAGCTTTACTAATCCAGACGAAGCCCTTTCCTTTTGGACTGCAACGTTACTGCATGTTGTTGATAAACATATCCCTTTAATTCAGAGACGAGTCAAGTCGGAAATTCTTCCGAGTTGGCTTACGCAAGATATCTTTCAAGCAATGGATGACAGAGACCATCAAAAGATAATCGGTCCATTCGAAGAATACCAGAAGAAACGTAATATTGTCAAATACATGATCAGAAAGTCTAAACGGATTTTCTTTCGTAAGCTAATCGAAGACAAAAGCAACACAGCCTCCATATGGAAGGCTATACACCAACTCACCAAACCAAACAATTCAAATGCGGAATGTCTCATTCCTGTTGATACACTGAACAATCACTTTGCTGACATTGGAAACAAATTAATCGCAAATGACAGTGCACACACTTCTTTTGATTTCAGCATCTTAGAAAACTTCTGTCATAATAAAGATATAAAAACAAAGTTTTCTGTTCCATTAATGTCTATTCATGAAGTCTTATCTTATTTAGTATCGCTAAAAAATAAAAACTCGTGTGGCTTCGATGGCATTAGTCCAAAAATATTAAAACTATCTGCACCTTATATTGCCGATTCTCTTACTTATCTCTTCAATCTTTGTCTATCCAAAAATCATTTTCCAAAAGAGTTTAAATATGCAAAGGTTATTCCCCTGCATAAAAAAGGTGATGTTAATGATGTCAATAATTACAGACCAATCTCATTGTTGTCTTCTGTCTCAAAAGTTCTAGAACGTCATGTACACCTTTGTCTTACATTCTTTATTGAAAAATATCAGCTTCTACATACCAATCAATCAGGATTTAGACAGCACCATTCTTGTGAAACCGCTTTATGTAGAATAACTGATGCATGGCTGCGTGATATTAATAAAAGCAAGGTGGTTGGAGTGATATTCCTTGATTTTACAAAAGCGTTTGACTTAATCAATCACGAAATATTGCTTCACAAATTGAAATGTTATGGTATTGACGATAACTGCTTATTGTTTCTCAGATCTTACCTAGAAAACCGTATTCAGGCTGTCTATTCACGTGGCTTTATTTCTTCCAAAAGGCATGTTCCAAGAGGAGTACCGCAGGGGTCAATTCTAGGCCCTCTCTTATTTTCCTTGTATATCAACGATCTACCTTTATCAATTCAACATGCAATCTGTGATTTATTTGCTGATGATACATCAATACAATATGCTAGTCACAATGTTGACGAAATTAGTTATCACCTGAATGCCAACATGAAATCTGTCGAAAACTGGTGTGATGCTAATGATATGGTCGTGCACCCTGAAAAGACAGAATGCATGTTAATTTGTCCTCGTCAGAAAAGACAGAACATAAAAGACGCACAACTTAACATAAAATATAAAGACAATACTATCAAACAAGTTACTAAGCATATACTATTAGGCATTACTATTGATCAAAATCTTTCGTGGCAGGAACATATTCATTGCCTCATAAAACAAGTATCATCTAGTGTATTCCAATTATCACAGATCAAACACTTTCTTGATAATCATTCTAGACGTGTGTTTTACTTTGCCTATATCCAGTCTCGCCTCAGCTATTGCTCGATTATTTGGGGTAAATGTCCTCTTTCTACATTAAAGCCACTTTGCTCTTTACAAAAACGTGCCATTAAGATGATTAACCATGTAAATACCACAGGTGGATCTGTGCACAATATGTACAAAGAACTTCAAATATTACCTGTTCATATACTTATTAGATATAACACATTGATTCTTATGCATAAAATTGTTCATAACGCATGCCCACAATATTTAAAATCGTTATTTTGTTTCCAGTTCCAACGTAATTCAGATAGAGCTATTGTCCCAAAGCCTAAAATTGATTTATTTAAGATGAGTCTCTCATTTAATGGAAGCATCGAATGGAACATGCTTCCAAAGACATGTCGTCAAATTCCAGCCATATCTCTCTTTAAAACTAAGATAAGAATATTTCTATTCGATACATTTGATTAACCTACTCGCGGTCTTTTGCAAATGCTTGCTTGTACTCAGTCCACTAGCTGCCATGCCATGATGAATGAAAAATTGAATGTATGTGTATGTGTGAACAGTAAGTGCGTGTGTGTGTTTGTGTGTGTTTGAGTGTGTGGGCGTGAATGTGTACGTATGTCTTTGTTGCTTGTTTTATAATTTTGTGTGTGTGTGTGTGTGTGTGTGTGTGTGTGTGTGTGTGTGTGTGTGTGTGTGTGTGTGTGTGTGTGTGTGTGTGTGTGTGTAAGTACCTATGTACATGTAATGTACCAATTGTTCCAGTTTTTCATCGCTTTGTTACCTTTAATAGACTATTCAAGTTCCTATTCTTATTCGTCGTTCTTATTATTTTATTTTATTTCAGTTTATTTCTTTATTTTTATGTTTTGTGTCGTTCGTTCTTTATTTTTTATGTCGTTAAATGGGCAGAATTGTAAAAAGGCCTTTACTGTGCCTAATTCTTTACCCATTAAAGATTCAATCAATCAATCAATCAATCAATCTCCTTGTTCTTGTTCTTCTCCTTGTTCTTCTTGTTCTTCTTGTTCTGGTTCTTCTTGTTCTTCTACTTGTTGTTGTTGTTGTTGTTCTTCTTCTTCTTCTTCTTCTTCATGTTCTCGTTCTTGCCCTTGTTCTTCTTCTTCTTCTTCTTCTTCTTCTTTTTGGTCTTGTTCTTCTTCTTGTTCTTCTTGTACTTGTTCTGGTTCTTGTTCTTGTTCTTCTACTTCTTCTTCTTCATGTTCTTCTTCTTCTTCATCATGTTCTTGTTCTTCTTGTTCTTGTTCTTCATGTTCTTGTTCTTCTTCTTCTTCTTCATGTTCTTGTTCTTCTTCATGTTCTTCTTGTTCTTGTTCTTCTTCATGTTCTTCTTGTTCTTCATGTTCTTGTTCTTCTTGTTCTCCTTCTACTTCTTGTTCTTGTTCTTCTCCGTGTTCTTGTTCTAGTTCTTCTCCTTCTTCTTGTTCTCCTTATTGTTCTTCTTGTTCTTCTTCATGTTCTTGTTCTTGTTTCTCTTGTTCTTCTTCTTCTTGTTTTCCTTCTCGTTCTTCTTGTTTTTCTTCATGTTCTTCTTCTTCTTCTCCTCCTCCTTTTTTTTTTGTTGGAGTCTGTTTTTGTGTGATTAGGAATGTGTTAGTCAGGTGATAACAAAGACAGGTGGTGTGAGGGATAGTATGGGTGTTCTCTGGAGGCGCTTCATTCACTAAGGGGCAAGCGGCTGTGGCATCAGTGGGTTTATCCTGTTTCTTACCTGTAATAACAACGCGTGAACACAGATGAGGAGGAAGGTGGCAGAATGGTTAAGACGCTCAGCTGCCAATACAGAGAGTCCGTGAGGGTGTGAGTTCGATTCCCGCTCTCGCCCTTTCTCCTAAGTTTGACTGGAAAATCAAACTGAGCGTCTAGTCTTTCGGATGAGACGATAAACCGAGGTCCCGTGTGCAGCACGCACTTGGCGCACTGAAAAAGAACCCATGGCAACGAGAGTGTTGTCCTCTGGCGAAATTTAGTAAAATGAAATCCCCTTTCATAGGTACACAAATATGTAAGCATGCACTCAAGGCCTGACTAAGCGCGTTGGGTTATGCTGCTGGTCAGGCATCTGCTCAACAGATGTGGTGTAGCGTGTATGGATTTGTCCGAACGCAGTGACGCCTCCTTGAGAAAGTGAAACTGAAACTGAAACTGAACACAGATGACAGAATACAGAATACTCTATTATCTCTAAAAGAGAAATTAAAAAGAAATTATCTCTAAAAGAGAATTTATGGTGTAAAAGCACGTAAACAACACACGAGATTCCTAGTCACTCAATGTGTACATGTATGGAACAGACATGAAATGCTAGAACGTTTAACACAGGTGATGCAGTTTACCCAGGGTGTGTGTGTGTGTGTGTGTGTGTGTGTGTGTGTGTGTGTGTGTGTGTGTGTGTGTGTGTGTGTGTGTGTGTGTGTGTGTGTTTTTCTTTACTTTAGCGCCTTTTCAATATTAGTGATATTAGTGGTGTGTGTGTGTGTGTGTGTGTGTGTGTGTGTGTGTGTGTGTGTGTGTGTGAGTGTGTGTGTGTGTGAGTGTGTGTGTGTATGTGTGTGTGTGTGTGTGTGCGTGCGTGTGTGTGTGTATGTGTGTGTGTGTGTGTGTGATTCTGGGCCACTCTCTCTCTCTCTCTTTCTCTCTCTCTCTCTCTATATATATATGCGTGTGTGTGTGTGTGGAGAGAGAGAGAGAGAGAGAGAGAGAGAGAGAGAGGGAAAGAGAGAGAGAGATTAGGTGATGAGGAATTTAGCATAAAGAAAGAAAGAGAGACAGACAGACAGACAGTCAAAGGTAGACAGTCAGACAGGCGAAACGAAAACAAAAACGAAAACGAAAATGAAACGAAACGAAACGAAGCAAAAATAGCCTTTCACCAGAGAAACGAGACAATCTATAATCACATGCAATACCCGTCCGCCCAACCTCCTAAAAGTCCTGATGTATAGAAAAAGAAAATAACATTTTAGTCGAAACCCCTTGCTCCTTTCGTTTCCTCCCACCAAGCCATTTTTGTCCCTTCACCTGACAGTAGTAAGTAATTCTTTATTTGAACAGCGTCTGTGCATGAATCTTTCTGCGTCGTTCTTGTTGTTCAGAAGCACGTGACAGGTTTCTTGTAAAACGGGTAGATTTATGGAGAAAGAGTAAGTCGTCAAACTGCCAAAGAACCTATCAAATAATGTTCGTATATTTCACAAGACAGGCAACCGACAAACCCTTTTCCTTCTCCGAAATAGTTACCTAGTCCTTGAACGCCCGTTGTATAGATAAAGGCGGAACATGCAACGAGTTTCGTGGAAGTCTGTAAGGATGTTCTGGACGTTAGTCATTCGGATAAGACGATAAATCGAAGTCCTGTGCGTGTGTGTAGCATGCAATTAGCGCACGTGAAAGAACCCACGGCGACAAAAGGGTTGTCCCTGGTAAAGTTCTTTAAAAAAAAAAAACCCAAACAAACAAACCAACAACCTCGTTGATAGGAAAACAAACACACATGCGGAGAGAGAAAAAAAAGAAAAAAAAAAGAAAAAAGAAAAAGGAAAAAAAGAGTGGTGGGGTGGTGGTGGTGGTGGTCACTACATTATGGTGACGAGCTCTCTCTTGGGGAGAGTGGCCAAAATTTCACACAGAGAAATATTTTGCAACAAAATGTAATTCAATACAATACAGTGCAATGTAATGCAATACAATACAATACAATAAAATACAATACAAGCACTGCAATGCAAAATAATACAGTACACTACAATGCAATGCAATACAATACAATGAAACGCAATACAATACAATTCAATACAATGCACTCAATACACTACGATGCAAAACAATGCACTAAAAATAGTATTTCTGTTCAAGCATCTTTGTTCCTAGAATCACAAAGTATAATTACAAAACGGTGAATGATTTTGAGTCCTGGGAAATTTCGCATCTTAAAAACTATGATGCGATGAAAAAAATGTATCCAAAGTTGAAAATGTAAAATATTTGAAAAAAAAGAGTTGTCCAGGTGGTTGGCTATCTGTACAGCGCGCATGCGCGCGTGTATGTGTGTGTGTGTGTGTGTGCGCGCGTGTGTGTGAGTATGTGTGTATGTGTGCGTGTGCGTGTGTGTGTGTGTGCGTGTGCGCGTGTGTGTGAGTGTGCGTGCGTGCGTGTGTGTGTGTTTCTGTGTGTGTCTGTGCGTGTGTGTGCGTGCATGCGTGCGTGTGCATGCGTTCGTGTGTGTGTGTGTGTTTGTGTGTGTGCGTGTGTGCGTGTGTGTCTGTGTGTTTGTGTCTTTGTATGTGTGTTTTAGGTAAAGCGTTTATGCAATATAGCATCAGTATGAACGTGAGTTCACACAATTCAATTCAGTTCAGTTTGATTCAAAATACTTTGCTGTCTGCTTCTAGCAATGAGAACTTTTTCTTTTGGCTCTACAACATCAAATCTAATAAATAAAAAAAATGGGTAACTGGCATACCCATTCCTGATCACCATACACACATCAATTATCATATACAAAGAAAACATTCAGGTAAAAAGAAAAAAAACGTTTTAAGATAAAGTGAAACAGCAATTTAAACGAACAAACAAACAAGCAACAAAAGTACACAGCAACAACAAACATATATTTCAATCATCATTAAAAAAAATCAGTTAGATAACTATAACATATTGTATTGAAACGAACAAACAAACAACAAAACTACACAACAACAACAACAAAAGTACATTTCAATTATCAGTGGAAAAAAAAAATCAGTTAGATAACTATAACGTATTGTATTAAATTTTCAGCCTACCAGAGCTATTTCCCTTTTCTGATGACGTCATCGGTGACGTCACTATGCACGTACATAATACGTTTATGGCAGTTTTTTTTAAAGAAATAAATTAAATAAGATTAAACGAATAACCCGTACAACCTTCCCTTACCGCTATGCAGGTATCAATCGTCATTTTGAAAGGAAAATAAAGACAATAATGATTATGTTTGTTTCCTTGAAAAGGGTCACAGTGCTTTATCAACAAAATGTGTTAAAATGTATAAATTAAAAATATATGTTTTAATAGTTTTTATCAATAAAATATGTTAGAATATAACAATAAAAACGTTCATATTTTTCTCATCCTATTCCCAAGTTTGTGTCATGTCTTCTTTTTTCTTTCTTTCTTTCTTTTCTTTCCTTCTTCTTTTCTTGCTTTCTTTCCTTCTTTGTCTTCAGTACTAAAAAGAAGAAGAAAAAGAAAAAAAGCAACACAACGTCTTTGTATCTTATTATTTCTTTCTTTCCTTTGTCGATGTCTTTCTTACTCTCTCACAACCCCCCCCTCGTCCCCCCGCACTCCCCCACCCCCCCTACACACACACCCCATTCCCCTCACACCCTGTTTTCTTTGTTTAAAGTCGACTTTGTCTCACTCCCTCCCCCCCCCCCCCCCCCCCTCCTCCCCTCCCTTTATCTCGCCTACAAGTCTGAAACTAAGTCACACTGTAGCACCACACCCTTCAGACAGCCACTGACCGCTTTTATCAGCTCTTGATACCCAACCACAGCTCAGCAACAAAACACGCAGATAGCTCTCGACAATCGTCAACTACCCAACCCACCCAACTCACCCAACCAACCAACCAAACAACCAAGCAACCTACTTAGCAGTAGTAGCCTAGCCTAAGCCAGCCACCAACTCGACCTTTGGCACAACTCTCTCCCCTCTCACTCACCCACATCCCTTCTCCCCCCCTTCTCCCCCCCGCCCCCCCAACACACCCGGAACCCAGCCCCCACCACACTCCTTCCCGCCCCCACCCCCACCCCCACCCCCCCACCTTTCCCCTTTTACTGAAAACAGAGCTCCAGATCTCACACGGACGTAAATTATTGTGGATTTGTGAGTGCGAGCGAGTCATTGTACTATCCTGTACCTACCACCCGTGGTTCGGGACAAGGAATTAGCCAACCAACTACGATTGACACTTTCCTTCATATTATTCATTCCCGTATTGTCCCCTTCCCCTCCAGACGGAAGAAGTGTTACAGCAAGCCTTTCTCTATTCTTTCCCTGGACGGAGAAGAAGAGGAAGAAGCGTTTAGTGTTGGCCGTTATTATTTGCTGGATACATATAAGTCGTCGTCTAGCTTGAGTGTAGCTTGCTATCTGTGTGGACAGACCATTCTGCGCTTCTCCCTGCCCCGCGACGCACGACACCTCACTTTGTCAGTCAAAAAGAGACTGGAGAGCTTCGTTGCAGGCTGTGCGTGATTTTCCTTCTTCTTTGGTTTTTATCAGCAGTTTGTCCGTTGTCAACTGATTGTGTGACAGTCGAAGAAGAAGAAGAAGAAGAAGAAGGCGAGGAAGAAAAACAAGAAGAAGGAAAAGGAGGAGAAGAAGGCGAAGGAGAAGAAGAAGGAGAGGGAGAAAAACAAGAAGGAGGAAAAGGAGGAGGAGAAGAAGGCAAAGGAGAAGAAGAAGAAGAAGTCAACATGCCTCTCACTGGCGGGCACAAGCTCTGTCTCTGGGCTCTGATTCTGGGAGGGCTGGCGATCAGTGAGTTCTTCGTTTCTTCCTCTCTCTCTCTCTCTCTTTCACTCTTTCGTTGCCTCTGTCTGTCTGTCTGTGTGTCTCACTCTCTCATTGTTTCTGTCTCTCTTTCCTATTTGTTGTTTTCATCTTAAAAAAAAAAAAGAACTATTTTGTTGTTGTTGTGATTATAACCAGCATGTCATTAGGGCTGTCAAAGCTATTGACATAAAACGGGTTCTGAGTTCTGAGTTGTTCTTTCTCTCTCTCTTTCATTTACCTTCACCAACAATAAACATTTATTCGTGTATTTACGATGTATAATGTTTACGCTGGTTACAATTATTGTTTTTTTTTCTTTCTTTCGCTTGCTCTTATTATTGTGGGTTTTTTTGTTGTTGTTTTTTTTGTTTTGTTTTTTGTAATACATTCCCCGCCCATCCCGCATTCGT
>NC_134893.1:35658502-35661002 GCF_041734735.1 Babylonia areolata | reverse complement strand
ACACGCGAACACACGCACACACATACACACACACGCAAACACACACATACACATACACGCACACAGACGCACACGCACACATACGCAAACACACACACACACACATGCACAAGCACACACACACACACACACACACACACACACACACACACACACACACACACACACACACACACACACACACACACACACACACACACACAAACTCGCACAGGCATGCATAGAGAACCCTGACTTCTGAACGATTTCACTGATTAGGCCTTTTCTGGTTTGGTTGTGACAACACCCGTGGGAAGGGGTGGGTACTTGCGTGCGAACTTCCATTTGAGAGAGAGAGAGAGAGAGAGAGAGAGAGAAATACTGAACACTGGAATGTTTAATATCATTAGCTGTATAAGCTCTAGTGACAAAGTGGGTACAAATCAAAAATATTTTTAAAAAATGGTGCTAAATAGATACAATGGAACAGAAAGGAAAAACATAATTGAAGCAAAATTAACTACTAAGGGACAAGCGACACTTTTATACTTTGTCGTCAGCTTAAAATGTTCATGTGGCAGGAGGGTACTGTGCCTTTTTTTTTTTTTTTTTTTTTAACCCAGTCGTTTGTTTCCAAGGTTTGGACAGTACACAGGAAACAAAGAACATAATATAATCCATATGATAATTGTCTAAGCATGTGACTTTCGACAACATCATATCAATACGAACACATAGCACAGTGCATATAAAACATGTAATGATTATTTTAAGCCTGTAACATCGAAACACATCATATCAATTGCTGGTTGCCAGTTGCTGGTTGTGTACCTTGTGAATGGAGACAGTGCCCATTTTGTTGATCATGTCTCCAGTTGCAAGTTGTGTACCTTGTGAATGAAGAGAGTGCCCATTTTGGTGATCATCCAGATATAACACACTCTGTCTGTCTCCAGCTGCTGGTTGTGTACCTTGTGAACGGAGAGAGTGCCCATTTTGTTGATCATGTCTCCAGTTGCTGGCTGTGTACCTTGTGAATGGAGAGAGTGCCCATTTTGTTGATCATGTCTCCAGTTGCTGGTTGTGTACCTTGTGAACGGAGAGAGTGCCCATTTTGTTGATCATGTCTCCAGTTGCTGGTTGTGTACCTTGTGAACGGAGAGAGTGCCCATTTTGGTGATCATGTCTCCAGTTGCTGGCTGTGTACCTTGTGAATGGAGAGAGTGCCCATTTTGTTGATCATCCAGATATAACGCACTCTGTCTGTCTCCAGTTGCTGTGTACCTTGTGAATGGAGACAGTGCCTTCTTCTTCTTCTGCGTTCACTCGTATGCACGCGAGTGGGCTTTTACGTGTATGACCGTTTTTACCCCGCCATGTAGGCAGCCATACTCCGTTTTCGGGGGTGTGCATGCTGGGTATGTTCTTGTTTCCATAACCCACCGAACGCTGACATGGATTACAGGATCTTTAACGTGCGTATTTGATCTTCTGCTTGCATATACACACGAAGGGGGTTCAGGCACTAGCAGGTCTGCACATATGTTGACCTGGGAGATCGTAAAAATCTCCACCCTTTACCCACCAAGCGCCGTCACCGTGATTCGAACCCAGGACCCTCAGATTGACAGTCCAACGCTTTAACCACTCGGCTATTGCGCCCGTCAGAGACAGTGCCCATTTTGGTGGTAATCCAAATATAACACACTCTGTCTGCAGTTGCTAGTTGTGTACCCTGTGAATGGAGATAGTGCCCATTTTGGTGATCATCCAAATATAACACACACTGTCTGTCTCCAGTTGCTGGTTGTGCGGCGCCCACCTGGGTTGTGCTGGAAGCGCTGGGTAGTGTGGCCAGCTTTGGGGTCTGGTACACATGTGCTGACACCCCTATCTCTGGCACAGAGTGCGAGACTTACGGGTGGCAGCATTTCTCCTTCAGTGACTTCGAAGGTAAGTTGATGGATGATTTTGAGTCATCTCTCTATGGCTGTTTGTGTGTCTGACTCCCCTCTCTCTCTCTCTCTCTCTCTCTCTCTCTGTGTAAACGTCTGTGTGTGTCTGTGTGTTCGTGGTGCTTGTTTCAGAAAATGTTTTTTATTAAAGAATTTTTTTTTATTACAAAGTCTTGATATTACACAATGAAAAAAAAAACTACATGAAATTTTGTTAAAAAAGCAAACAAACAAAAACAACAACATGCAACTAAACACATTTTTTTTTCACTCTCGCATTTTCACATAATTATGTAAATCACTCAACGAACACATCGGGATATATGGAAAGCTTCTGATCAATTGTAAACACTGCGTCCGTGAAATGATTAATAATTTCTGTTTCGTATCAGTTACATGGATTATATGTAATCCGTTCATATACTTTTTAAATAAAACAAGTCTTGTCTTGTCTTGTCTTGTCTGTCACGCGAATGCAATTGAACATTACAATGATCAGTGTAGTATTCGTTCGCTCACAAAGCCTAGCACTTCCGCATCTCGTCTTTTTTAAAATCTTGCTTCTG
>NC_134893.1:35651002-35656002 GCF_041734735.1 Babylonia areolata | reverse complement strand
TTCGTCTTCGCTTCGGGCTCCGGCCTTCTGGCCCTCTTCGGCATCGTCCTGCTGGCCATGCCCAACGCTTCTTCCCCCACCATCTCCCCTGCTTGGTAGTAGGGAGTGAGTGAATGGGGAGGTGGGGTAGGGGGCTTGGGGGGCAGGCTCTGAGAGTTTCTCTTTCCCAATTCTCTCTTAGCGCCCCCCCCCCCCAAAAAAACAACAACAACAAAAAAAAACAAAAACAAAAACAAACAAACAAATAAAACAAAAAAACACCACCAACAACGAAAACACAACAACAAAAAAACAAAACAAAGCAGCAGCAACAATAACAAACAGACAGAACAAAACAGAACAAAAGAAAATAAAAAAAACAAAAAACAAAAACACAGCAACAGCCAACAACCCCTAACCCATCCCAGTTAACTCTCCTTTTGTCTTTCAGCCAATGTTCTGAACAACAGACTATTATAGTTGCGAGTAACGTAGAAGATTTGTGTTAGTGTGAGGTGGCTTGCAGTTGATTTTATTTTGTGTTGTATTTGTGTTCTTCTCTTTTTCTGCCTTCCCGTTCTGGGGCCAGTTGCATTGCTTGGTTCTAACTTTTTGACGGTTACACGTGACTAAATGCCTACGTTGACCGAACTACGCCATTGGTCAGTTCCATACTACACACAGTTGGTAGAGGGTTACGACCATACTAGGCTCTTCCGTCCGAACAATGCAACTGGCTCCTGGTTCTTGTTTTTGCGCGCTGAGTTTGATTTTTTTTTTCTACTTCTTTTTTATATCTATGTTCTTACTTTCACCTCACCACCACGCTCCCCCCTTTTCTGTTCTTTAGATGGTTGGATGAAGAAAAAAGCATTGTATGCTCAATTCTGTTTGCCTTCAGTACACAAAATTCGTTCATTCATTCATTCTTTTTCTCTGTTCCTTCCTCCCTCCCTTCTTCCCTTTCTTACTTCCTCCTCCTCTTCCACCTCCTCCTCCTTTTTCTTCTGCCATTTTGAAACTGCTGGTAATCAGAAAGTTTGGGGAAGAAAACAAGTGGGTTATTGTGAAGATCCCGTTGTATGAACTTTGTCACAGAATGTTTGGAGGAGAAATACAATTATTGTACGTCTGTTGTTGTTGTTGTGAGTTGACTCTGTTGATCCCTTCTGTCGCTGTCTGTCTGGTTTTTTTTTCTTTCTGTGGCTGTTTCTCTGTCTCTCTGCTCCTCTCTCTCTCTCTCTTCCTATGGTTCAACACCTCTTCTCTGTGTGTGTCTTTGTCAGTCTGTCGGTCGGTCTGTCTATCTCCCTCTTTCTCTATCACTCACTTGTTTCTCCCCTCTACCATTCACCCCCTCTTGTTATTTTTCTTTTCTTTCTCATACATAAATGTATACATTTATTCTGTTTTTATTTACCAACTAATGAATTAATTTCTGACTATGTGGGTAGGGGGTAGGGTCAGTTTTTATAGATCTTTAAATGCAGGTTTCACCTAAGGTCCTCCCGCATTTTGATTAAAAATGACGTTTAGCAATTGCGAAGATTGGAAGAAGGTTTGAGGGAGGCACTGGATGAACTTTGTTTTTTCCATCTGACATCGATCGTCCTGGATTACATTTCGTATTCAATCAAAATGTGTCTGCTGCTAAATCAAACAGGAAGGAACAGTCGTTACAGCTCCCGTAACGTGTTGTTTCAACGCAGGCGGACAGTCTAACCGATCCTCTCAAGGTGCTCTTGTTGCTGTTTGCTGAGGATGATTTCATATGTCACGAGAAAACAAACTTTAAAAACAAATATTGGGAGAAGGGGAGGGGGAGGGTGGGACAGTGCTCAAATTTACAAGACAAGACAAGACAAGACAAGACTATGCACGTATATTTCAGGAAACCTAGTGTGGGTACATGAAAATGTTACATATTTCATGCAACCAATACAAAATATGAAACACGTTTGGCGGCGATTCGCTTACAACCAGTCGTGATGAACTGGCCGATTTGGGGGGACGTTTGGACGAGAGGTAAAAAAAACAACCCAACAAAAACACTACCACCCTGTGCATTTATAAAGCAACATGTAAAATATTTAGTGGTGTTTTTTTTTGTTGGTGGTGGTGTTGTTGTTTTTTAAATGTTTTTTAGGTCCTTGTAGTGCTGTTGTTGCTACTGTTATTGTGTGACTTAAACGGAGCAAGGTATGTTACGCTGATAATTATAGAGCTGGTGGGGTAGATAAGCCTAACTGCGAACGATCCAATCAAGGCGACCAGCTCAGCCTGTGCATTATAACAGTAACAGGCCGTATAATCGTCAAATGTAGCTCCTCTGGTTTTTTTTGTTTGTGTGTTTGTTTGTCTGGGTTTTTTGTTTGTTTGTTTGTTTGTTTGTTTTGTTTTTGTTGAAGGCTCTTTCAGATGGTTGCACCAGGAAAGGTTTGTCTAGTCTTTTTTCTTCAACGGTTGAAATAGCACGGGGTTCCTGAGAGTAAAATACGAACGGGCAAGTCTAATTCCGAACGATGGTTTAATAAGGGCGCATGTGGACAATTAAAACAATAGCAGGTGCACGAACAGTTCGCAATTAAACGCTGTCAGCAATTTGGCCCACCTACCCTATCTGTGGAGGGCAGTGCTCAGTTTTACACGTAAACCCACTGACAGGCGACGTGCACCATTCCACAAGGGGTGTCAGCTGATAGCAGTGATAAGTTACCTGCACGAATTCCGCGATACCAACAAGGGACAAAGGTTTGAAACCTCGATGGTTTGGTTAAAGTAACAAAACTCTGGACATACGGTATTGAGTTCGCTATCCGATCCTGTAATCATGTACACAACAACACATCAACTGTGTGTGTGTGTGTGAGTGTGTTGTGTGTGTGTGTGTGTGTGTGTGTGTGTGTGTGTGTGTGTGTGTGCGTGCGTTCGTGTGTGTGTGTGTGTGTGTGTGTGTGTGTGTGTGTGTACATACGGTAATGAGTTCGCTATCTGATCCTCTAAACATGTATACAACAACACAGCAACGGTGTGTGTGTGTGTGTGTGTGTGTGTGTGTGTGTGTGTGTGTGTGTGTGTGTGAGGTCTTTAGTTTAGAGTCTATTCACTACAAGTGTTATTAGACGGAAAGAGGAGCAGTAGTGGAAGAAAGAAAGGGAATGCATGTGAATATGTGAGTGTAAAAAAAGTGTTAATAATATGTATTAGAGGAAAAGTATATAATAAGAAATTAAAGTTTAAAGAGATTGTGGCGTGTAATGTCTGAGGTGTCATAGGATGGAGAACACATCAACAAGTATAAACTTAGAACCATGTTAATATAAATAACGACATTAAAAATAATCAAAATACATCAAAGGAGGATACCAACTGGACTGGAGTTTAGAATTTCCGAAAACTTTCTAAGCAATGTGTGTGTGTGTGTGTGTGTGTGTGTGTGTGTGTGTGTGTTCTTCTTTCTTTGACAGCAAACATTGGTTACGAAATATAATGAAAAAAACCATAGTCAGTGCTTTCATCCGAGGGACATTGAAACTGTATTTTACGAAAATACCAACGCAGAGTACATGCATGTGCCTTCATTTCAGCAGTTCTCCCCCCTTCATTCCTAACAAGTCTTGTGGTAGATAGAATTATTCAAAGGAAACACGATGCAGACTCAGATTTAACTAGCTTTGATAATATTGACACAGTCGGTCATTAACTTTTGTGTAAAACTTTCATACCCCATCCAACCTTGACTCGCACGATTCATGTTCATGAATGTTTGCACGTACACGCCACTGCATGTTACAACAACACAACTTTCACATACCAAATTTGATCAGTTTTACCCTTTCATGTTCTACTACGACTACAATTGCTACTGCTACCACTACTACTACTAGTACTAACAATAATAATGATAATAATAATAACAACAATAACAATAATAATGTACACTTATACAGCGCCCTCTCTCTCTAAGAGCTCAGGGCGCTTTACATGAAAGAAAAATATCACAAATTACATAAATGCTGCGTCTATGAATCTCTAAGCCCATGGTTTTTACACGAGAAATGGTTATGAATTCTGAATCCATGCTAACTTTAACGCATATTTTTCTTCGGCTTTTCAACATGAAGCAGACAATGTGCACTAACCCTCCCGCTCCTATCTGTTGACGTGTCCTTTCCTTGAACGGACCGGTGAGTACAAACAGTGAACGGGAATCCAAGTTTTATGCAGTATAACACGCATTTCCCACTGGATTATCACGAAAACAACAACAACAACAAAAAAACAACAACAAAAAACAAAAAAACAACAACCCCCCCAAAAAAACAACAACAACAACAACAACAAAAACAAACAAACAAAACAAACAAACAAAAAACTTCGAGAAGGTTTGGTTTTAAACAAAAAGTGCTTTTATTTGCATTCATTAAAGGTTTTGCAATTGAAAAAAGAATGGCTGTGAGGTGTTTTTTTGGTGTTTTTTTGTTTAAAGTGCGTTTGTTTGCATTCATTAAAGGTTTTGCATTTGTCCTCACCCTCCCTCTCTCCCATCTCTCCCTAATAATAGCAATAATAATAATGATGATGATGATAATAATGATCACAAAATGACCTTGGTTCGGTCAGATAACCACCACCAACCGAATTCACTCCCCACCCCCCTCCCCCCCGACCCCCACCCATCCCCCCCCCGCCCCCACACCCCTAACCTCTCTCTTCGACTAACTCCCCTGTCTGCCAACGCAGACTTTAGATAATGTCTGACCAGGGTCTCAGCATGGTTCTCAAAGAACTTAATTACCGTCTTGGCGACTTCGCTTCCGGGAAGCTTGTCTATCACCAACCTACCATTTTTTCCACATTACTTTTCGCTCGCCGCTGCCATTATCAGGAATCACCCCCCCCCCTCCCCCCCCTTTCTCCCCAACCGCCCCTTCGCTCCACCCACCCCCCTTCCGATCCTGTTTCTTCTTCTTTACCTGTCATCGGTATGCAGGTTGCGGGACAGTTGCGTTTTGTTTGTT
>NC_134893.1:35641002-35646002 GCF_041734735.1 Babylonia areolata | reverse complement strand
TCTCTTACTGTCATAAGCTTCGTGTAGGAAACTGAGCAAACGATTTGATGAATAAATAGTCTCATACATTATATAGATAAGTAAAGAAACGATAAATAAAAAAGCGTACTGCAGCCAAGCTTAATCCTAGTAAGGGGTGTGTTTCTGTATGTTTTATTTATTGCTTTCCGAGTGTATTGCTTTGTGAAATGTTGACCATTTAAAACTGAACAAAAGATGTTTGAAAACAATAATAGTCAGGAATGCGGAATTCAGTCCCACTCACCCGGTCTTTTCCTTTGAACATTTCTATTAAAAAAAAAAAAAAAAAAAAAAAAAAAAAAAATCTGTGGCATTGAGGACAGTGGGAGTTAAGGTAACTAACTTCGTCATCAACTCCCCCCAGCCCCCCAACACCCGTCACCCCCTCCTCACCGCCCCGACACGTCTTCAGAATCTGGAGTATCAGTACTGTGGATGTTTTAATATTCGTTGAGATGGTGCCTTCTGCAATCGAGTTAACCCCTTGACTGCCGCTGACAAGTATGGTGGTCATGGCAGTGTGATGGGCTGTTACCTCAACGATATCACATTGAGATTAAAAGTCAGCATGTTAGTCACCATTCTTCGTTTTAACTTATTCCTCTGAGAATCGTATTGTGTTGTATTGTATTGTATTGTATTTATCTTTTTTTGTCACAACAGATTTCTCTGCGTGAACTTCGGGCTGCTCTCCCCAGGGAGAGCGCGTCGCTACACTGACAGCGCCACCTTTTTTTCCCCCTGCGTTCCTCTCCCTTTGTTGATGTGGTGTGATGGGTGTGTGAAAAAGATGGACGTCTAGACATACATATACATACATACAACACCCCCCCCCACCCCCCTTAACCCCCACACCAAAAGCAAACCAAAAGAAAAAAAAAAGGTTCAAACTTGCACTGCGTACCACATGTGACAGACCTCCTCTCAATCTTCAACGAACCCACCTCACTCTTCCCCCCCCATACTCCCCCCACCCCCAACTCTCCCTCTCCCCCCTTTCTTACTAGTTACCCATTCTCTGTCCATTGGCTCCAACCTTCACCCCCCCCCCCATCCTCCGCAGGCTACCACCACCTGCTTGCTTCTGTCACTGAAAGCTGGGATGATGGATTGCACGCGAAATGAATGAGAAGGCGTTTGTCATCACTCTGACTCCATTACCACCTTCAAGACAGACCTCTCTGTCTGTTTGTCTGTCTCCCTCTCTCTCTCTCTCTCAGTCACCGCTGTTATTGTGGTTCTGCAGTTTGGGCGTGTAGAAAACACTGGAGGAGGAGTTGAGGGGAGGGGGGGGGGGGTATTAGTGGAAGGGAAGGTGGTGGCGGTGTCGGGTCATCAACATCATCATCATCATTGTCGTCGTCGTCATCATCATCGTCGATGTCGTCATCATCATCGTCGACATCGTCATCGTCGTCATCATCATCATCATCGTCATCGTCATCATCATCGTCATGGTCATCATCATCGTCATCGTCATTGTCATAATCGTCATCATCATCATCAGTTCCTCAACTTGGGAGTTGTCGGGGGTGAGGGTGGGGGTGGGGATGGGGCGGGGGGTAGAGCGGAGTTGGAGGGCGGCTGTCGAGAGATGATCCCGGAAGTCCATTCCCGCCCAGCCCTTGACGTTGTGAGGTCAGCTCTTAGCGTTGTCACCTCGCGTTTCCGTCCTCCCCTCCACAGTATGATGGCTTTTTAAAAAACGGTTTAGTGTGTCGTGTCTGACGACGTGTACGTGTGGGTGGCGAGGGAGAGAGTTCCCAGTTTCAGTTCAAAGAGGCGTCAAAACGTGCGGAATTATCGATACACGCTACGCCACATCTGCTTGATAAAATAATTTTAAAATATTTTAGAATAAAAAGATAAAATAGAGTAGAAGCGGATGCGTGACGCACGCACAGACCCATCGCGGCTGGTCTGGAGGCCCGAAGCCTTCAGGAAAAGGGAAGAAACAAAAAGTAGGGTTTAACGACCCCCTTGGCTTATGCCTTAAAATGGTAATCAGTTCAGGGTTTGGATCTTCTTGATTCAGTGAAGGTCGCACAATTGGAAGGGGCGAGTTTTGTGTGTCTGTCCGGGGTGTGGGAGATCCGTCCGGCTGTCAAGGAGAGGAGAAGTTACGGCGACACAGGCACCCAAGGTACGGTGCACATCCGTAGTCCTTCAAAACTTTGTGTTGATAGTTCGGGGTGGACATGGCGTGTGGATGAGGATAGTACTGGACTAGGGGGGGTAACAAGCAAGAAGAAGACTTAGATCCTCTCGCGTCCTTTGGACGTATGAGGGAGTCAAAGCGCTCTACATTATGAGGTCCACAGCCAGTTTGCTGGTGTCAACCCCTCCCCCCCCCCACCCCCCAAACGTGGTCTGTCGACACGTCTCCCCACTGTTTGTCGCTAATTCAACGACAAGAAGTTAGACGATGAGGAAATTGGGGAAAAGAACGCATCTGCATAATCACAGTCAGTACCACTACTACCTAAACGCAAAACCTCCTATCTTCCAGACCGTAACTGTCGTATCTGTCACAGTTTCAGAACTTTCTGTTCTGATTATGATGATGATTCTTCTTTTCTTCTTCGTTCGTGGGCTGCTACTCCCACGCTCACCCGAATGTACACGAGTGGGATTTTACGTATATGACCGCTTCTACCCTGCCAAGCAGGCAGCCATACTCCATATTGATAGGGTCAGGATAGAGGAGGGGATAGGGGAGAGGATTTGAAAAGGAATAAAGGGGGTTGTGTGTGTGTGGGGGGGGGGGGGGGGGGGGGGGGCGCGAAAGAAATTAAAAAACCCAAAAAAAACCAACCTAAGGCGTTCATTTTAGTCGGATACCGATTCACACCACAACAGCAGCTATCACAAGCCCGTAACGTCTCAATCTTGTAAACAATATCACCGTCACACACAGTAACTGTAGCCTGAACAGGAAAGTGGATAACAGATTGCTGGAAACCGGGTAGAGGGTACGGTGGGGTGGGGTGGAAACGAGGGATGGGTGTTGGGGGCAGGGGGAAGGGGGGGGGGGGGTAGAGAGTGGAGGAAACATGATTATTTATCTACATTTATATCAATTATCTACAAATATACAGTTCTTCCACAGTCCCTCACCTCATCCCCCAAAACAGTTTTCTTTTCTCTCCACCATGGGACAGAGTTTATGTTTTTGCAAGCTTGTGGAGGAGGTGGAGGGGGTTTGGAGGTGGGGAGGGACAGGGAGCGGCTGCACACAGTACATGGATTGGAAACCACCACACACACACACACACACACACACACACACACACACACACACACCATCCAGCCTACCAGACCTAAAACCACATCACCACCATCACTACCTTCCAGACAGACAGACAGCCCCATCACCGCCCCCTCTCCCACACGATCCCTCCCCCGCCCCCCACCAGAACCTGCAACCTCCCCAAAACCCTTCACCACACCCCCTCCCCGCACCTCACCCCACACCAACCCCCAAGCCCCACACACCACCACCACCACCACAACAAGCCCCTTATCTCCACTCCATTGTGTGCGAGGGCGCCATGTATAAAAAAAAAGAAATAAAAAAGAAAAAGAAAATAAATAAAAGCCGCATAGGCTTATGTTTGACCTTCGTTTCTAACTAAAGACTTTTGTCTTTCATCCAGACACTTGTCTTATCTCCGTTCTACCCTCCCTTCTCAGTTCCCTGTCGTTCTCAGTCCTCAGAGCTGTCCCTCTCACTGTCTCAGTCCTCAGAGCTGTCCCTCTCACTCTCAGTCCTCAGAGCTGTCCCTCTCACTGTCTCAGTCCTCAGAGCTGTCCCTCTCACTGTCTCAGTCCTCAGAGCTGTCCCTCTCACTCCCAGTCCTCAAAGCTGTCCCTCTCACTCTCAATCCTCAGAGCTGTCCCTCTCACTTTCAATCCTCAAAGCTGTCTCTCTCACTGTCCCAGTCCTCAGAGCTGTCCCTCTCACTCTCAGTCCTCAGAGCTGTCCCTCTCACTCCCAGTCCTCAGAGCTGTCCCTCTCACTCTCAGTCCTCAGAGCTGTCCCTCCCCACTCTCAGTCCTCAGAGCTGTCCCTCTCACTGTCTCAGTCTTAAGAGCTGTCCCTCTCACTCCCAATCCTCAGAGCTGTCCCTCTCACTGTCAGTCCTCAGAGCTGTCCCTCTCACTCCCAGTCCTCAGAGCTGTCCCTCTCACTCTCAGTCCTCAGAGCTGTGCCTCTCACTGTCCCAGTCCTCAGAGCTGTCCCTCTCACTCTCAATCCTCAAAGCTGTCCCTCTCACTCTCAGTCCTCAGAGCTGTCCCTCTCACTGTCTCAGTCCCGGGAGCTGTCCCTGTCTCTGTCCCAGTTCTAAAAGCTGTCCCTCTCACTCTCAGTCCTCAAAGCTGTCCCTCTCACTCTCAATCCTCAAAGCTGTCCCTCTCACTGTCCCAGTCCTCAAAGCTGTCCCTCTCACTCTCAGTCCTCAGAGCTGTCCCTCTCACTGTCCCAGTCCTCAGAGCTGTCCCTCTCACTCTCAGTCCTCAGAGCTGTCCCTCTCACTCTCAGTCCTCAGAGCTGTCCCTCTCACTGTCTCAGTCCTCAGAGCTGTCCCTCTCTCTCTCCCAGTCCTCAGAGCTGTCCCTCTCACTGTCCCAGTTCTCAGAGCTGTCTCTCTCACTTTCAGTCCTCAGAGCTGTCCCTCTCACTGTCTCAGTCCTGGGAGCTGTCCCTGTCTCTGTCCCAGTCCTCAAAGCTGTCCCTCTCACTCTCAGTCCTCTCAGCTGTCCCTCTCACTCAGTCCTCAGAGCTGTCCCTCTCACTCCCAGTCCTCAGAGCTGTCCCTCTCACTCAGTCCTCAGAGCTGTCCCTCTCACTCTCAGTCCTCAGAGCTGTCCCTGTCTCTGTCCCAGTCCTCAGAGCTGTCCCTCTCACTGTCTCAGTCCTCTCAGCTGTCCCTCTCACTCCCAGTCCTCAGAGCTGTCCCTCTCACTCTCAGTCCTCG
>NC_134893.1:35623502-35631002 GCF_041734735.1 Babylonia areolata | reverse complement strand
TGGGAACGCAAAATATTCTGTGTCTTGAACTTGGGAACGCAAAATATTCTGTGTCTTGAACTTGGGAACGCAAAATATTCTGTGTCTTGAATTTGGGAACGCAAAATATTCTGTCTTGAATTTGGGAACGCAAAATATTCTGTGTCTTGAATTTGGGAACGCAAAATATTCTGTGTCTCAATCGAATGACTGGTGTCCAGACCGGCCACCACCACTCCAGGTCTAGTGGCGGTTGAGGGAAAATACTGGCAAGTGTGAGATTCGAACTCGTGCCCTCAGATTCACTCGCTTCCTAGGTGGAAGCGTTACCATAAGGCCACCACTCCATCGGAGGCTGTTGAGTCTTAGATCCCAAAAGCCCTTCCTCGCCAACAGACAGATAAACAAAAGAGAAAGACAAAGACAGACAAAAGAAATGGGGGATGGAGTTGGAGGTGGGGATCGGAGGGTGGAGGGGTGGGGGTAGGGGGTGAGGGGGTGGCGCAGACAGGGCGTTGAGGGCAAACAGATGCCATTCATCTGAAAGTCTTGGGGGAATGTGTGATGATTTCTGTGACCGCTCCCACCCCCGACCAACCCCACCTCTCCTCCGCAAGCTGAGATCGTAAGGAAAGGCAGAGAGCATCTCAGGTCCAGCTCTATAACGTGTTGTAAAGGGCGTGTGTGTGTGTGTGTGTGTGTGTGTGTGTGTGTGTGTGTGTGTGTGTGTGTGTGTGTGTGCGCGCGCGCATGCGTGTTTGAGAGAGACAGAGACAGAAAAAGTGGGAAGAGATGCATTTCTGGGGGATTTTAACTTTCATGTTGACAATTCCTCTGATCGTAGTGCTGTAAAATTCTTGGAACTTCTCAATATGTACAACCTTTCTCAAACTGTGTGTGGACCAACCCACCAGCATGGTCATACTCTTGATCTGGTGATTGAGAGTCCAAGTGATGGAGTTCATCGATCGTCTGATGTGAATCATGAATTAGAGTCTGACCATTTGTGTGTAGTAGTGTCCTCGACATAGACCTCCCCTCTGTGACAGTGCATCGCGGTGAACGCAACATTCGTGCTGTAGACAGAACAGCTTTTCGCGACAACTTGAAATCAGGACTTGAGTGCTGTTTTGGACTGTTCATCTGACCAGCACAACACTGCCCTTCAGGCAGCACTGGACAAGCACACCCCTGCATCTCGTTGCAGAGTGTCGTCCAGGAAAGTGTCGTGTCCATGGTTTGGGCTTCTTGGTGAGGAACTGCTAGCAGCGAAGAGAGAGAGGCGACATGCGGAAGCACAGTGGAAGGTATCTGGTTTAACTGTCTACAAACAAATCTACCAGAAAACCAAGAACTTTGTTACCTTTCTTGTGCACAAAGCCACGACTCTGTTTTTCAACCCCAAGATCCCGAAGCTAAATCAAGGAAAGAACTATATTGCATTACAAATAAGCTTTGTGGCAGAACAAAATCTTCTTTGCTTCCTTCTATCTATCCATTTTCAGTACTGCTCAGTGTCTTCTCAGATTTTTTTTCTGCTAAAATTTGTTAACCTCAGGAAAGAACTAGATTTACAGTCAGTCAATTCACACCCCCTGGGAAAAGAATTTCAGGGTGTTCCTTTTGTTGCTTTTACACCTGTTTCAGAGACAGATGTACTTAATTTGTTGAAAGAGTCTGCTCCAAAAACATGTGACCTGGACTCCCTTCCCACACCACTACTGTATGAGTGTTTGGATGTTGTTTTGCCTGCACTTATAAAACTTATGAATGATTCTTTAATTTCTGGTGTCTTCCCTGAGGAATACAAAACTGCACTTGTTAAACCCTGCTAAAGAAAACCAGTCTGGATCACGATGACTTCAAACGTTTTCGCCTTGTATCCAACCTTGCTTTTGTGTCCAAAATTATTGAAAAAATTGTTCTCTCCCAACTTGCAGACCATTTAGCATTAAACAACCTGTCAGCATATAGATCTGCCCATAGCACTGAAGCTGCTTTGTTGAAAGTAGTTAATGACCTGTTACTGTCTGTTGATGAAGGCAAACTGTGTTAACTTTGCTCGATCAGTCGGCTGCGTTTGACACAACAGATCACAGTATACTCCTTTCCAGACTCGAACATGTTTTTGGGATTCACTCAACAGTTCTGAGTTGGTTTTCTTCATACCTATCCAACCGTTTCCAGATTGTCTCTGTTAATAATGTTAAGTCTGATCCAACCCTGATCTTCTATGGTGTGCCAGAAGGCTGTCCTGGGCCCCGTTCTGTTCGTTCTGTACACTGCTCCTCTTTCTGATGTCATTTCTGGCCATTCTGTTCTTCACCACTCTTTTGCTGATGATGCTCAGCTACAAAAGTCCGCAGAACCAAACCATGTACGCAGTCTGATTCTGTCAATGCAGGATTGCATTCTCGATGTTAAATCCTGGATGAAATCAACAAACTAAAGTTAAATAATGAGAAAACTATCATTATTTCCTCTGCACAAATGTCCACATCTACTTCTTTTCCTGCCTCTATTGTGGTTGTTTTTTTTTTAAATTCAGCAAGGAACCTTGGAGTCATTCTTGACTCAAACCTCAGCATGCATGCTCCGGTAGTAAATCTGATACGCATAGTCAATTGTGAACTTCGTCGCATCAACTCTATCCGTCAGTACCTTTCTGTTGAAACTACTAAAACTCTCATTTCTGCTTTTATGCTGTCACGTATCGAAAACTGTAATTCTCTTCTCATAGGCTATCCACATAATATTTTTCAGCGCATTCAAAAACTTTAAAACAATGCTGCCCGTCTGACTCTCAGAGTCCCACGTACTGATCACATTTCTCCTCACCTCCGCACTCTACATTGGCTCCCCATTGAAGCGAGAATTAAATACAAAGTTGCGTGTCTCTGCTATTTCGCTTTCCACTCCGCAGGACCTACATATCTTTCTGACCTTATCAGTGTTTACACTCCCGCAAGAAATCTCCACTCTTCCTTTGACTGTTACCTTCTGAAACTTTCTCGTGTCAATACAAGAACCTATGGTGAACGTTCCTTCTTCTTTGCTGCTCCTCACATCTGGAACAACCTTCCTCATCATATCCGTGCATCTGACACCATTTCTGCTTTTCGCTCATCACTAAAAACTCAAAGGGGGAGGGGTTTTGAGAAAGAGTGGTCATGAATGTTTTATTTGACTTGTAATATTTTTCTTTCATGTAAAACGCCCTGATCTCTTAGAGAGAAAGGGTGCTACATAAATGTACTTTATTATCATTATTATTATTATTATTATTATTATTATTATTATATTATTATTATTATCATGCAGAAGCAGTGTTTAATCTACAGAAAGACAACACTGGACCATCCACATTCTTTCTTTCTGCTTCTTTTTGACAGGACTGATTAGATTTGAGTCGAAGTTATGTGCCTGCTATTCTCTTTTTGTTTTGTTTTGTTTTTCTTTCTCCACATCACATTTTTCTTTCTCCACATCACACAATTTTCTTTCTCCACATCACATTTTTCTTTCTCCACATCATTATCAACCCTGATGATACCCTTCATAAGAACTGACTTTATTCGTCGTCTTCTTCTTTTACCTGCCCGCATGGTACTGTTGGTTTCCTTATTTGTACTTGGGGTCTCTTGTCCGCATGTAAACTGGCGTTCTTGTCCGTTCAATAACGTGAACTTTACGATATGGAAAATGTAAGAACCCGTTAGAATATAGGTGGAGAGACATACTGCCACATAACATTAGTGGCTATAGTCTTCGAATACATTGGTTTACCTATTAGTCTTTAAATACATTGTTTTATCTATTAGTCTTTAAATACATTGTTTTATCTGTTTTATTTGTTTTTCAAAGTCAAGAGCACAAATTGAGAGAACAAAACATAGCATCGCACAGGATGGACACAGCTATCTATCTATCTATCTACCTATCTACCTGTCTATCTATCTATCTATCTATCTGCGACTATCGGCACGAGGTTTCTCAAGCATTCATTGCCAGCTTGGGAACTATTTTAATGTTCTCTTTATCCATCTCTCTCTCTCTCTCTCTCTCTCTCTATATATATATATATATATATATATGTGTGTGTGTGTGTGTGTGTGTGTAGAGAGAGAGAGAGAGAGAGAGGGGGGGGGGCAAAAGTGAAAAACAAACACATCAGTCTATCAGGCATTCCATATTTTCGGGATGACTTTGTATACTACATGTTACCAGGGTAACGTATATCCATTTTTGTGGAAGAAAACAAACCAGCGCTGTCAAACAACCTCAACAACTGTTCTCATTTTTGACTTTACAAAGCTGTCTCATGATGTATACTGATACATAAAACTCAGGGAGGCAATGCGAACTCTTCCAAGACAAACGACTGTGCTGGAATCATTCGAATTCTACTGATGAGAGCCCTCTGCTGCTGTTCATGAATTTAGCGCATCTTTACTGTCTGTGGACTCCTACAATACCTCGATAATGGCGGTAAAATAGCCTCCCATGGCACATCATAGAGAGAGACACTAATTCCAATTTGTAGTGTTCCCAATCTTGAGGGAGAATACTGAAACACACACACACACACACACACACACACACACACACACACACACACAGAACGTGCTCATCCGCCCTCCCCCCTCCCAACCCCATTGGATGGTATCAGGCCAGAAGATTCGCATGATTCGTCGAAAGTTTTCGTGTGGAAGGCTGACAACATTGTGAGGGGAGTGCATTCTATTGTTTTTTGATGATGCAGGAGAGAGAGACTAAATTTTTTTTAAAAAGACATTGATTTTATTCCGGCATTTTAAGCATTTTGACTGATACCCCTACCCACTTTGGAGACAAATATATTCAACTAGTTCTAACTTGCGCAGCAGCAAAATGATAAAAGCACGAAAAAGATGAAAGATTTTTGAATACAGTAAGCTGTAACAAATCCAAGTATCTCACAAAACGATTTTCTGGCAACATTCTGGGTGACTGCCGTGCGCCTTTAACACCTACATACAAAGTCCTTGCGAGCAAAAAAAACAAAACAAAAAAACAACAAACAAACAAAAAGCACACAAAAAGGCACACACAAAAAGCAGAAGCGACAACAACAATATTGGCAAATAATAGTAAACAGGGCGAGTGACGGAATATACTACAATCATTGGCGAAGTGGACTAAAGCAATAAATACACTAACTTTCGGTTTGACAACGAAAATGCTTTCCGGTTACAGCCCAGCAAAATGAAAGAAAATGATTTCGTTACAGTTTGATGTAAGATAATGTGTACATTTTGAAGATGAGGCCAACAAGAAGACAAAAGCATACAAAGAAAGATAGGGCACGGGTGGTGGGTAGGTGAGCATCTAACGATAGCGAAAACAATGTAATAACTAATAACTCCGGACGAATAGTTCTCTCCCTTGCTTTTCCATACAGACGACCCATTTGCTAGGGTTTGGAAAAAAAATATCAGAAAAAATACAAAACCTAAAGTAACTGAATGAAACTCACTGTACTTGACCCACTGACCCCTCTCCTCACGTCGTGTGAACGCCCACTTCACTGCTCTCAGAAGCTGAGTCACTATCAGTAACTTCTTGCTGGTAGCTTTCCTTACTGTAGATACTTTATTCAATATCTTCATCATCTTCGACGATGTCGAGACCTTCAGTCTGAAGCAATTCAATCACTTCAGCAGCGGTAAAAGCTGCTGTCGTGATCTAGTTTGCTCCCAAAATTTCCACTTGTATCGCCTGCGACGCCATTTTCGATACGTATGTAGATTAGCTTGTTGTGTGGGGTCCTGAACTCGCTGGCTCGCTGTGGAGTGTATTGTTACGAAATCTCATAAAGAAACTTTCCATTCGACCCTTGACTCGTTCGCAATGCTCGGTGCAGCTGCGATTGTTATGCACCCCATGAGGAAAACGTGGAAAAAAAATAATTGTCGAAACCGCTATAGCGTTCCATCGTCTGGATACCACGTTATCAGTTGGTATTCAAGCCAGTGTCATTAGATGCCCGAACATTTAGAAAAAGACATATATTCTGATATGTACATATAAGTAGATACGTACATATATATGTGGATACGCGAAAACACACATGTTTGTTATCACCCATATATTCACATCAAAGTTTTTAAAATCTAAAATCCCTCCATATTTTCCCATTATTTGTCTGTTTAGGTACTGTAATGTCTTAAAAAAAAAACCATGTATTACGCTAGATTTCAATTAATGGTCTGTAGAAAAGCCAACAGGATTAGAACTTGACAGAATTAAGATTGAGTTATAGTTATATATATATATATATATATATATATATATATATATATATATATATATATATATATATATATGCAATGTATATTTTCTCTACCATTTGAGCACAAATTTATAAACTGTCAGCTATATTTGATAAAATATGGTTCTCTGATAGAATGGTAAATACATATAAGTCAGGATTTTTGCTCTTCGAATCGAAAGACAGTTGTATATGGTTTTAAAGGGTGTTACTCCAAATGAAGGAATATAATAGAAATCGGGTAGCGATCAGGAACAAAATATCTACATTTGGGAACTGTTTCTCAACAGCAATTGTAGTAACATTCATGTTTCTTGTATGTTCTTTTTTTTTTTTTATATCTTTGAAATAAAGACGTGATTGTTAGAAATAATTATGGAGCCAGTAAACAATTCAGCAAATGAAAACCATGTTTTGGTGCCAGATGTGTAGACACGCGGATCACTTCAGCAAAAATGGAATACTGAAAGCAGAATACCAAGCATAGCATTACACGGTGAAACGAAATAAAGAGACTATAATAGACTTGAATATTGTGATTACAAACTCATGTCTGCTTGGAAACAACTTTTTGGCTGACGTGATCTGTTTAAGAAACGGTTACAATTATAACAACAAAGAAACAGAAAGGAGAGAATGTGTCGTGTTTGGGTATGTGAGCATGGCAAAGGAATGTGTGTGTGTGTGTGTGTGTGTGTGTGTGTGTGTGTGTGTGTGTGTGTGTGTGTGTGTGTGTGTGTGTGTGAAATATGAAAAGTGAAAGAAAGAGAAAGAGTGAGAGAGAAAGGCAAAAGATGATGGGGTTGTAGAACTAAGCTCCCAATGGCTCACTTGGCGTTCATAAGGCAACAGATGATGGTGTTGTCGGGGTAAGCTCTCAACACCTGGCGTTGATAAGGCAAAAGATGATGGTGATGTAGGGCTAAGCTCTGTGATTGACTCACCTGGCGTTGATAAGGCAACAGATGATGGAGTTGTGGAGCTAAGGTCTTAATTGCTTACCTGGCGTTCATAAGGCAACAGATAATGGAGTTGTAGAGCTACTGCCAATGGCTCACCTGGCGTTTATAAGGCAACAGATAATGGAGTTGTAGAGCTACTGTCAATGGCTCACCTGGCGTTCACAAGGCAACAGATGATGAGTTGTAGAGCTACTGTCAATGGCTCACCTGGCGTTCATAAGGCAACAGATGATGAGTTGTAGAGCTATT
>NC_134893.1:35616002-35618502 GCF_041734735.1 Babylonia areolata | reverse complement strand
CAGCCAGGACCGTTCTTATTTTGCACGTGCTGGTCTAGCTCAAATGATTGCTTTGTAAGTGTATGTATGTATGTGTGTGTGTGTGTGTGTGTGTGTGTGTGTGTGTGTGTGAGCATTGTGTGTGTGAGTGTGCAAACTCACACACACACACACACACGCGCTCGCGCGCGCGCGCACGCTCACCCACCCACCAACTCAGCCCCCTCCCACACTCACCTCCCCCCCACCTACACACACACACACACACACACACACACACACACACACACCTCCCCCCCACCCCCACACACCACACACCTACATACACACACACACACACATCCACCCACCCCCACACACATCCACACACCACACACACACATCCACCCACGCCCACACATCCACACACACAAACACACACACACACACCACACACCTTACCTTACGCTTACTCCGGATCCGCTCAGCCTGCATGGGGATGGCCTCCCCGATGGTCCTGCTGATCCACAGCTCCCAGGAGATGCGGGCATAGGTCCCCGCCAGCGTCACCATGGGCAGGAAGTAGTTCAGCACCATCAGCAGCGTGCTGTAACTGTGATGCCACGGGGGGAGAAAGAAAGAAAAAAAAAATGGAAAGGAAAAGGGAGCTGATTATATAGTAATAATTAAGGGTTAGTTTTTCTTTCTTTCTTTCTTTCTTTTTTTTTTTTTTTTTTTAAGGGGGTTGATTGATAATGATGATGATAATGATGCTGACGATAATAGTAATGATAATGATATGGTATTATTATAATAACGATTGAATTTTGAGGGCGTTGATTAACGATTCTTGAGTTTTTCTTGGAAGTTGATTGATAATGATAGAGTTTGGGGAGCGTTGTTTAATGATGATAGAGGTTATTTTTTTATGGACATTGATCAGTGATTGAGCTATGCGGCGGTGTTGATTGATAATAAATGAGTTTTGGGCCGTTTGTTGATAATAGAATGTTGGGGTGCTGAATGACAATAATAACTGAGTTTTGAGGTGAGTAATAATGATTGAGTTTTGGGGTGTTGCTTGATGATGATGATGATAATAATAATAATAATAATAATAATAACTGAGATTTGGGGTGTAGATTAATGATAATTGAGTTTTGGGACGCTGATTGATAATGATATTATTACTACTAATAATAACTGATCAAGCCACAGAGTCAAAAGTGAATTATGTACCTTTTTCGTGTGTAAGTAAGTAGGGGACATGAGCAAGGGTGTGGAAAAGGAGGGGAAGGGGATGGGGTTTATAAATGAATATTCAAATAAATGAATGAATAAATAGATAGATAAATAAATAAATAAATAAATAAATAAATAAATAAATAGACAAATAGACAAATGAATAAATAAAGATGAGCAAACACATAAATAAGCTACTAGAAGGCAGTGCCCAACAGTGATCTAACGACCTTCCTTGTAACCCTATGATGAAGAATCACATTTCTACTTCCCTCGTCTCCAGAAGAAACTTATTTATTATTCCAGGAATATGTTGAACAGGTACGGTGGTGCGAGACAGAAAACTGCACTGAAGGACTTCCAACTGAGAGTATGGAACCACTCTCCAAGAATACTCTGTGTGAGAACACCACACTGGCTGCTTTGGAGTATAGTTGCTGGATGGTGTTGATAAACCACACAGGAAAAATGCTAAAGAAGAAGAAGAAGTAGAAGAAAAAGAAGAAGAAGAAGATAATGATGATGATGATGAAGAAGAAGAAGAAGAAGAAGAAAGAAGAAGAAGAAGAAGAAGAAGAAGAAGAAGAAGAAGAAGAAGAAGAAGAAGAAGAAGAAGAAGAAGAAGATAATGATGATGAAGAAGAAGAAGAAGAAGAAGAAGAAGAAGAAGAAGAAGAAGAAGAAGAAGAAGAAGAAGAAGAAGAAGAAGAAGAAGAAGAATCTGTGGACCAGCACACTGACCCAAATCACAACCATGTTCTGTCTGGTTCTAGGTCTATGGTCTAAATGTTTACCCAGTCGTAGGAAAATCTGTCTTCAACTAGTGACGTAACTTCCCGACAGCAGAGAAACAACAATCATACCGGCAGGCAAACCTAATTTTCTTTGCAGGGCTATTTATTGATTGATTTACTTATTAAGACATTTTTTTTTTTTTTAAATACAAAAAAATGGATGGCGCTCTCAGTGTAGCGACGCGCTCTCCCTGTAGAGAGCAGCTGAATTTCACACAGAGAAATCTGTTGTGAAAAAAAAAGAAGAAAAAAAAAAAGGGAATGCTCGCCGGAAAAGTCTATCATGACAAAAAAGCTCTACTGTTGTCTTGCTTCGAAGAATATCTACAGTCACTGTTAAAGGATAACAGGAACCTTTTTTTTCTGTCGTCGTAGGCTTTGGATAAGGAAATACGTACTGATGATTTTTCTGATGTAAAATTAAAAACTGAAAACATGCAATAATAGCATTGCCTTTCAAAAGTACAAATGAACGAAACATTGTTGGTTTTTTTTTTATCATTCGT
>NC_134893.1:35601002-35608502 GCF_041734735.1 Babylonia areolata | reverse complement strand
TGTGGGGGGGGTGGGGGGGGGGGGGGGAGGAGTAAAGTCGGATCTGATCTGATCGGTGAGACGTGGGGTGATTTATTTTATACTGTTTCTGTCTCGTTGACTTACGGGTGTTTTTTTTTTTTGTTGTTGTGGTGGTGGTGGTGGTAGTGGTGGTGTGCTTCTGTTTGATATATCACTATGTCGGGTCTTTTTTTTTCTTCTCTCTTCTTTAAATCCATGTCTCTAGTTTCTGTCTGTGTATCTCTTTGTGTATGTCTTTCTCTCTCACTGTTCACACTTTGTTTCTCACTGTCTCATACTTTCTCATTGTCTCACTCTTTCTTTCTCTATGTCTCACACTTTCTTTCTCACTGTCTCACACTTTCTTTCTAACTGTCTCACACTTTCTTACCCACTGTCTCACTCTTTCTTTCTCACTGTCTCACACTTTCTTTCTCACTGTCTCACACTTTCTTTCTCACTGTCTCACACTTTCTTACCCACTGTCTCACACTTTCGTTCTCACTGTCTCACTCTTTCTTTCTCACTGTCTCACACTTTCTTTCTCACTGTCTCACTCTTTCTTTCCCCACTGTCTCACTCTTTCTTTCTCCTGTCCATCACTTTCTTTTCACTGTCTCACACTTCTTGTCACTGTCCTCACACTTTCTTTCTCACCGTCTCACACTTTCTTTCTCACTGTCTCACTTTATCTTACCCACTGTCTCACACTTTCTTACCCACTGTCTCACACTTTCTTTCTCACTGTCTCACACTTTCTTTCCCACTGTCTCACATTTTCTTTCTCACTGTCTCACACTTTCTTTCTCACTGTCTCACACTTTCTTACCCACTGTCTCACACTTTCTTTATCACTGTCTCACTTTATCTTACCCACTGTCTCACACTTTCTTTCTCACTGTCTCACACTTTCTTTCTCACTGTCTCACACTTTCTTACCCACTGTCTCACACTTTCTTTCTCACTGTCTCACTTTATCTTACCCACTGTCTCACACTTTCTTTATCACTGTCTCACTTTATCTTACCCACTGTCTCACACTTTCTTTCTCACTGTCTCACTCTTTCTTTCTCACCGTCTCACACTTTCTTTCTCACCGTCTCACACTTTCTTACTCACTGTCTCACACTTTCTTTCTCACCGTCTCACACTTTCTTTCTCACTGTCTCACACTTTCTTTCTCACTGTCTCACTCTTTCTTTCTCACTGTCTCACACTTTCTTTCTGTCTCACACTTTCTTACCCACTGTCTCACACTTTCTTTCTCACTGTCTCACTCTTTCTTTCTCACTGTCTCACACTTTCTTTCTGTCTCACACTTTCTTACCCACTGTCTCACACTTTCTTTCTCACTGTCTCACTCTTTCTTTCTCACTGTCTCACACTTTCTTTCTCACTGTCTCACACTTTCTTACACACTGTCTCACACTTTCTTTCTCACTGTCTCACACTTTCTTTCTCACTGTCTCACACTTTCTTACTCACTGTCTCACACTTTCTTTCTCACTGTCTTTCTTTCTCACTGTCTCACACTTTCTTTCTCACTGTCTCACACTTTCTTTCTCACTGTCTCACTCTTTCTTTCTCACTGTCTTTCTTTCTCACTGTCTCACACTTTCTTTCTCACCGTCTCACTCTTTCTTACCCACTGTCTCACACTTTCTTTCTCTGTCTTCCGTTTCTGACTCTTGTTTGACCTTCCATCTATATCTGTTTCTGCTTCTCTATATCTCTGCATGCACTCTCTCCCCCCCCTCCCCTCCTCCTCTCTCTCTCTCTCTCTCTCTCTCTCTCTCTCCCTCTCTCTTTCGCTCTCCATCAACACCCCTTCCATTTCTTCTTCTTCATTCATTTTTTGTTTGTTTTGAACTTCTCTTCTTCTTTTTTTCTCCACTCCATTTATTTCCTCTTCCTCGCTCATCGATTCCCATATCTTGTCTTCCACCCGATTTATTTATTTATTTATTTTATTTTATTTTTGTTTTCGTTTTTTTATTTTGCTGGGCAGATTGCTTTCCACAAACCAACAACCCACTTTTCCAGCAATCTGTTTCCATCAAGGCCCATGGTTCCTGGTCCTTCCCTTCTGTCTTTCGCTTCCTCTAAATTCTTCTTCTTCTTTTCTTCTTCGTTCGTGGGCTGCAACTCCCACGTTCACTCGTATGTACACGAGTGGGCTTTTACGTGTATGACCGTTTTTATCCCGCTATGTAGGCAGTCAGTCTCCGTTTTCAAGGGTGTGCATGCTGGGTATCTTATTGTTTCCATAACCCACCGAACACTGACATGGATTATAGGGTCTTTAACGTGCCGTATTTGATCTTCTGCTTGCGTATACACACGAAGGGGGGTTCAGGCACTATAGCAGGTCTGCACATTAATTTGTTGACCTGGGAGATCGGAAAAAATCTCCACCCTTTACCCACCAGGCGCCGTTATCGAGATTCGAACCACTCGGCTGTTGCGCCCGTCGCCTCTAAATTCAGTCTGGGCACCTCTTCCTCCTCTCACAATTTCTTTCTTTCTTTTTGTCTTCTTTTTATTTTCTTATGCTATTTTTGGTTTTGTTTCTTCTTCCTTTTTGTTTTCGTCTTCTTTTTTAATCCACGTTCTTGCGAGTGTTTATTGTATTTGCATGTTTGGTTTTTTTTCCAAACCGTCAAGAGTCTCCTGAGTCTTTTCCCAATTGCATAACCCCACTGTCAATGTCACTTGAAACCTTTTAAATTGAGAAAAGAATAATAATTTTAAAAAAAGAAAGAAAAAAGGTTCTGGATAAAAGAATAAACAGAGTATTTTTTTTCTCCGTTGTCTGTTTCATTTTCTCCCCCTCCTCCCCCTCCCGGTGATTTATTCTGTGTAAGAGAATGTGTGGGTGGTGAAAGCGGTGGAAGGTGGTGGGTGGGGGTTGAGGGGTGGGGGCGCGGTGCGGTAGGGGGGAGTGTGTGGAGGGGGGTGGAGGGGGGCTGTTGAGAGTTTTTGGTCCAGAATATTTAGTTTTCTTTGTTTGAAATCAAATGCATTAGTCTGTCGTCATATAAAACCTGGCCTAGGTCCGCTCCTGTATTCTCTTCTCTTTTCATATCTTCCTCCCATGCCTCACACACACACACACACACACACACACACACACACACACACACACAATATCAGAATCATCTCCATATATTCACAGATGGATTTGTTCTTGATGACAAAAATGCTGGTGCGGCTTTCTATATTCCTGCCTTCAAAGTTGAAAAATCTTACTTTATTGGAAAACATTTGTCCATATTCAAGGCTGAGCTAATTACTATTATACAAGCTCTGAATTACTTAGTGGGCCATCAAATAGTTTTCTCGAAAATAGCATTCTTTGTTGATTCTAAATCAGTACTTCATGCTCTAGAATTATTTAGCCTTGAAACAAGACCTGACTTCGTTATTGAGGCAAAATCATTTGGTACATTGTTTGAGGATTAAAGGGACTGAGGTAAGTTTTTGTTGGGTGCCTTCTCATGTGGGCATTCTTGGCAATGAACCTGCTGATAAAGCAGCTAAAAGAGGAGCACAAGATTCAGAAAAATCGACAAAAATATATGTACGTCTTTCCGTAAAAGAGGCATACACTTTGTTAGAAAAATCAGCATGGGGTCGATTTCATAACCGATGGAAGGAAAAGTTTTTAAAACATAAAGGGACATTATTCCACGAGAATATTATTAAAGAAAAGATACTGAATCCATCAGCTTGCTATGCAAGATTAATAACCTCTACTTTCTTCCGTATAAAACTTGATGCCCTGAAGACAAAGTATTGTAAAAATGTTACATGCATCTGTGGTGAGCAGTTCAGCTGGCATCATTGTTTGTTTCGCTGTCAGCAGTTATGTACCTTCTTGCCCAAGTATTTCAAAGAGAATAACTACTCATCAGATGATTTTTGGAAAGTTATTTCTGACGAGGTTCTTATGGTCGAACTTTCACTCGCATTAGTTCATAGCCCTATTTCTAAATTCCTGTAATATACTTCAGAATAGTGTTAACGGTTTCTGATTATTATTATTATCATCATTATTGAATTGTTACTGTTAAATGTAATTGCATGTTAGGTATGCATTTTTTGGTAGTTTTCTACCTTTTCTGTTCCCCCACCCACAACACCCTCACCCCACTCTTCTTTTTTTCTTTTTTTTTTTTTAATCGTCTAAGATAGTAACAACGCTAAACTCATGAACAAACACAGACACAGACACACACACAGACACCACTCACACACACACACACACACACACACTCTCTCTCTCTCTCTCTCTCTCTCTCAGATACGCACGCACACACATACCCTAATGTACTTCTCTGCCTTCCCAGTCCATTCTCCTTTCTTTTTTCAGACAGGCCTTGTAAACTTCAGTGTTTGATTCTTTATATATATATATATATATTTATATATACGCGTAAGCAAGAACTCAACCAGCCAGCCTATGTTTCTGCCAGGGTTTTTGTTGTTGTTGCTTTTTTTGTGTTTTTTTTTCTGCTGTTTGTTTTTTCCCGTCTCTCTGCGCGTCCTGATCCTTTCCTTCTTTCCTTCCAACCAACCTATATATCTGTCCGGCTGTCTCTGTGTCCTTCATCTCTCTAGAGTCACTGAGTTGGGGGAGGGGGGGATTACGTTAATAGAGACCCCCCCCCCCCCAAAAAAAAAAAAAAAATCCCCCCCCCCCAAAAAAAAAAAAAAAAATCCCCCCCCCCCCAAAAAAAAAAAACACCCAACAACCCAAAAACACACACACAGAGCCAAAAAACGAGAAAAGTTTCCTAAGCTGTTAGATGTTCGAAAGCCGTGATACGGCTGCCAGAGTACAGAAACACAAAGAGCTTGTGATGTCTTTTACAACAGGATCAGGCTGGCGGAATGACAAGCAGCAGACTTTTTTTGGGGGGGGGTGGGGGGTGGGGGGGGGGGCTGATTTTGGAACCGTACTTGGAAATTTCCAGCCATCCTGTCCATTGTTAGTACCGTTCTAACTAACAATAACATCGGTAACAACAACAACGAAAACAACAACAGCAACAACAAAAACCCAACACCAATAACAGCAGCAACAACAAGATAACACCATCATCAACAACTATAATAGCAACAACAACAACAACAACGATAATACCACAACCAACAAAGATAACAGCAACGAAACAACACCAATAACGATAACATCACAACCAACAACGATAGCGACAACAACAATAAGAACAAGACGACAATAACATTCAAACCGAAAAAAAAAAAAGACAACATGAAGGTCAACGCATGCTCAATCCCAACCCCTTTACCTTCTTTCGATATATATCCATCTGTCTGTCTGTCTGTCTGTCTGTCTCTCTATATATGTATCTATCTTTCCACACACACACACACACACACACACACACACACACACACACACACACACATATATATATATATATATATATATATATATATATCTTATCTTCTTTTTTTTCTTCTTTTTTTTTTTTTTACATTTGTATACCTTTTACAAGTTTAAAAATCACAGATTAAAAAAAAGGAAAAAAAAAAGAATGGATCTATCTATCATAGTTTTTGACTCACTTGTGTAAACAAAGTGAGTCTATGTTTTAACCCGGTGTTCGGTTGTCTCTCTCTCTCTGTGTCTGTGTGTCCGTGGTAAACTTTAACATTGCCATTTTCTCTGCAAATACTTTGTCAGTTGACACCAAATTTGGCATAAAAATAGGAAAAATTCAGTTCTTTCCAGTCATCTTGTTTAAAACAATATTGCACCTCTGGGATGGGCACAAAAAATAAAAAAGAAGCCAAATTATATGCTAACTGCATTTACTGTTATATATATATATATATATATATATATATATATATATATATATATATATATATATTCTCTAAACTTGGCACTTTGATCTGATATTCTGACACAACAATAAGAGCAGTCATTTTTATCATTTTTTGTTCAAACAGGAACTTCTTTTGCTAAGCATGGAAGTTATATTTATTTTGCAAACGTTTTGGTGCAGATTGTAAAAAAGGGAAATTAATCTGTAATTAATGCTAGGGGACTTAATTTGCTTTAAACTGATCTTTCTCATCTTAAACATTACATTTTGAAATTATACTCAATACATAAAAAGCTTGTGTGTTTTACTCTCAGTGTACAGGGCTTTCACTATGTTCATTCGCCCAAGTGGTCTTTTTCGGAAAATACTAAAATCAATATGACGAGTGGACTTTATAGATCTATTGGCTGAGCCCTGAAGGTCATGGGCAAAAATCAACTGCGTACACATATTTATACACATTCAAAGCACGTGCTCATATTCTTCGCGAACGCGAACGACGCCATTTTGTTTCAAGTTGTTGACCTGCCCGTTCAATCCTATATTCAATCGACAATACACGATAATATGTGCTGGAAAGTTGGAGAAGGAGACCGTTAAATATTTATTCAGAGAAAGATTTGTGAACGCCTCATCACTTACTGGATTATGCCCCAAACTGCCATAAAAATATCCACAGAATCAGTCGGAATTCAAAGTTAAAAATAATAAACCATGTGAGTTAATACCCTTGAATTGATGAAACGTAAAAATTTCCAGGCTTGACTTTTCTCAAAATGAAGTCCTTTTCACTTCATAAGACGTTTAGAAGTACCTGTACTTGGCTCTACGTGTTATTAGTTTAACAAAATACACATTTTTTTTCATATCAACTTTAAAACTATAAAAGTAGATTGAACATAAAAGAGAAATTGAATCGACCGTGTCAACAGGGTGTAACTAACTGAAACTTGTACATCTATCTAGATCCAGAGAAAACGGCTAAATGTTGCAATGCGATTGCGGCGATAGCCACGTCTCCTATACCGCGGACTTAAAAAGAATTTTTAATTGCCTTTAAAGATTTTTTGAATGCCAAGACCAGTGGTCGAAAACCGGTCGGGCATCAAACAAACTGTTTTGTTATCTTCCTTTTTTGTACTGTTGTATATCTATCTATCTACACGCACACACACACACGCACACACACACACACGCACACACACACGCACGTACGCACACACACACACACACACACGCACACGCACACACACACACCCACACCCACACACACACACACACTATCACTAACACATCACTGACATTTCCGACCGTTCCAACATGGCCTCTCTCGACGTACCTTACCTGAAACTGTCTGGGGATACAATTAGAACAGGAAGGACACTCGTCTGTTTCGTCCCAAGCCATCTCCACCGTTATCATTTGCTTGTTCGTGTTAACCAATAAAATAAAAAGAATATATAAACACACCCACACACACACAGACACACACACACACAGACACACACACACATATATATATGTGTGTGTGTGTGTGTGTGTGTGTGTGTGCGTGCGTGTGTGTGTGAGTGCGTGTGAGCGTGCGTGTGTGTGTGTGTTCGGATGATTATCTCCCTTGGCTGCTGACAGAGAGAAAAAGCAGATT
>NC_134893.1:35581002-35588502 GCF_041734735.1 Babylonia areolata | reverse complement strand
AGCGAGAGAGGAAGAGAGAGTGAGTGTATGTGTGTACAATACAAATACCAAATACAATACATATACAAAAAATCCCACAAAAAACACTATTTGTTTAGGTTGTCACAGGTCATCAGACGCATATGAATTAAGGGCTAGACAAGAGCAACCACAGGGTATTCAAGGTGATTTTGTATTCAAACTATCTATCTAGAACAGAATATGTCTTTATTACCAATTGTACCGGGGTCACAATGATCAATATTGGGGTGAGGGGGGTTGGGGGGGGGGGGGGGGGGGGGCGGATAGTACATAACAAGGTACGAACATAATCGAAAATCATACACAAACACAGATACAGTAGAAATTAAGATACATACAAGTGCATATCAATATAAAAACTTGTGCATACTCACACATGCACGCACTGCACACACACATGCACGCACGCACGCACACACACACACACACACACACACACACACACACACACACACACACACACACACACACGTTTGAACAGAATCCGCCGCATACTACATGTGGATGGGGCTGATGACCAGATCTTCAGGTAGATGGTTGTTGATTGTACAATTCTATTTATCATACTGCATTTGATTTTTTTGGGGGGGTGGGGGTGGGGGTGGGGGTGGGGGGGAGTAGGTAAAAACGATACCAGCACCACGGAAGACAGATAATGCTTCAGTTTGCCTGCATTTAAAAAAAAAAAAATTAGAGGCGAGGGCTTAACTGTTCTGTTCTGTTCTGAGCAAACTTCCATCCATCCAGATGGCCTTAGAAGCTGATACACCTTGATGCACCAGACTCCGACAGTGATTTCCTGTTCGTAATTTTGTTTGTTGCTGATGTATACAGTTTTCAGTGTTGGCTTCCAAGTCTGGTTGAGAACAGCGCTGTCAAAAGAGTAGTAATGCAAGTTACTTCATATGTGTGTGTGCGTGCGTGCGTGCGTGCGTGCGCGCGGGCGTGTGTGTGTGTGTGTGTGTGTGTGTGTGTGTGTGTGTGTGTGTGTGTGTGTGTGTGTGTGTGTGCGTGTGAATGTGGGCTCTGTTCTGAAGAAAAGAAGAAAAGATGGGTTGGGGGAAGAAGGGGGTGTGGTGTGGGATCTAAAATTTGTCTTTCGTTTTTACACCCACTGACGTGCGAGTGACATAACTAACACTACATAGGGCAGGGAAGTACTTTCAGGTCAGTCCTTTTAAAAAATGGATTCAACAATGGCCCCATTATTCGTCCGTAATCATTGAATGATCGTGGTTGTAACACTTGTACCTCTTCAAAAGAAGAGAGAGAGATAGAGAGAGGCCATGTTGGATATATATCCATAAAGAGAGAGAGAGAGAGAGAGAGAGAGAGAGAGAGAGAGAGAGAGAGAGAGAGAGAGAGAGAGAGAGAGAGAGAGAGAGAGAGAGATTGCACGAGTGAAAGATCGAGAGTGCTAGTTTGCTATCATCATCATCATTATCATCATGATTCTTCTTTTTGTTGTTGTTGTTGATTGTTGCTGTCTCATCATCAGCACCGTTCCAGAGGCACCACTTCCATGCCGCTCAATCCTGAGTCCCCTCTACACAGCCACACCCAGGTTCGTCTGTTGCAGTCTCAGCGGCGGCAGTCCACTGGGAACCATCGATGTTAAGGTCATTACGAGGCCACACAACAGAGGAGACCCTGCACTGGAGTCAAGTCACTTCAGTGGTGTTCGGTATTGCCTGTTCTCATCCAACGTTTTTAGGACACCACTTTTCTAAGCCCCCCCCCCCCACCCCCACCCCACGCCCCCTACTGACAACAATAACAGCGTAGTCGTGGAGCCAGATTAAGTAAACACCCCTACCCCCACCCCCCTAGCCCCCTTAGTAGAGCCCGCATCCACGTCCCTCCGACTAGAGTCTCCCATGAATCTGCCGACGCCGAAGACCTTGACAGGACTCACTCCAATTTCGGAAGTGGAACTGAATCGAAATTGAGGTCACTGTGAGAACAGGGCATGAAAGGCAACAGCGTTTTAGTACAAATTTCGTCTGTACTGATGATGAAGGGAGATGAGGAGATACAGGATGATGATGATGTTATGGAGGTCCAGTTTAGGTTTGGAACTCCGTGACAAGGCTGTACTCCACGCTTCCTTTCATAGAGAGTGGACAGTGGGGTGAGTGGCCTAGAGGTAACGCGTCCCCCTAGGAAGCGAGAGAATCTCAGCGCGCTGGTTCGAATCACGGCTCAGCCGCCGATATTTATTTTTCTCCCCCTACACTAGACCTTGAGTGGTGGTGTGGACGCTAGTCATTCGGATGAGACGATAAACCGAGGTCCCATGTGCAGCATGCACTTAGCGCACGTAAAAGAATCCACGGCAACAAAAGGGTTGTTCCTAGTAAAATTATGTAGAAAAATCCACTTCGACAGGGAAAAAAACAACAACAAAAAACAAAAAAAACACCTGCACGCATGAAAAAATACAAAAAAGGGTGGCTGTATTGTAGCGACACGCTCTCCCTGGGGAGAGCAACCCGAATTTCACACAGAGAAATCTGTTGTTATTAAAAAAAAGAAAAGAAAAAAAAAGACATCCCGGCGTTGATCAATGTGTGTGTGTGTGTGTGTGTGTGTGTGTGTGTGTATGTTTGTGTGTGCGTGCGTGTGTCTGCGTGTGTGTGTGTGTCTGTGTGTGTGTCTGTGTCTGTGTGTGAGTGTACATGTGTGTGTGTCTTTGTTCGTAAGTGTGTGTATTTATGGTGTTTTTTGGTATGTGTATTTATGTGTGTGTGTGCATGAATCTGTGTGCGTGTGCGCGCGTGCGCATACATAAGTGTGTGTGTGTGTGTGTGTGTGTGTGTGTGCTGTGTGCACGTGTGAATGTGTGTGCGCGCGCACGCGCGCATGTGTGTGTGTTTTCTTCCTGACAACAATCGATGCCATCTGTTCTCTGCTTGCCCGCTAGATTGCTGAATTTCAATTACCTTTGATTTTCTCATTAAAAAAAAGAAAAAAAGAAAAAGAATTAAAACTTGTTTTGGGTTAAAAAGAAAAATAAAAACGAAAAAGAAAAAAAAAACGAGTATGCGCATCAACAATTTTGAAAAGACCCATTTATAACAGAAAAAAACACACCGGAGGAACGACTAAAAACTCAGCAATCTTGCACTTATTTTGCAGGCTTCGCATTTAGATTAATCAAGAAGAGATGGCGAGAAAGAGACAGAGACAGAGAGTGAGACAGAGACTGAAGGGGGGGAGAGAGAGAGAGAGAGAGAGAGAGAGAGAGAGAGAGAGAGAGAAGAGAGAGACAGATAAACTGAGAGAGACACAGAGAGAGAGTCAACAACTGATCCTGTGGTATACTCGAAACGACAGAGACAGACAAATAGACACACAATACAGACAAACAGACACATTTCCAAAATGCTGGCTGATCCCTTGAGAGTGAGAGAGAGAGAGAGAGAGAGAGAGAGAGAGAGAGAGAGAGAGAGACAGACAGACAGACAGACAGACAGACAGACAGACAGACACATTTCCAAAATGCTGGCTGATCCCTTGAGAGTGAGAGAGAGAGAGAGAGAGAGAGAGAGACAGACAGACAGACAGACAGACAGACAGACAGACAGACAGACAGACACATTTCCAAAATGCTGGCTGATCCCTTGAGAGTGAGAGAGAGAGAGAGAGAGAGAGAGAGAGACAGAGACAGAGACAGAGACAGAGAGAGAGACAGACAGACAGACAGACAGACAGACAGACAGACTGACAGACAGACAGAGAGAGAGAGAGAGAGAGAGAGAGAGACAGAGACAGAGACAGAGAGACGGAGACTCTTGCTGCACAGACTTTTTCTCTGAATGGCGGGCTATTGAACGTGGCGTTCCCATTAAAATTGCAGCCTTATCCTTTCCATGTCTCCAATGGCACACTATTTTTTTTCTTCGTTTCTGCTTTTTTTTTTCTTTTTTTTTTTTATAAATCAGTGCCTGCTCGAACACAGTCATTCAGTTAACACAGCACTGAACCACAGAAAAACGAAAGTAAAAAAAAAGAAGAAGAAGAAAAAGCCGCACAAACCCCCTACTACCAGATTCCCAAAGCATTGGCTGCTGTAGGCAGTATAGAGGCAATTGCTGTGTACAAAGGGAAAAGCTGAAAGTGGCCATTGACCCATCCTTCTCCCAATCCCCAATCCCAAATCCCAACCTTCTCCAACTCCATCTTCGTTCTCTCCCCCGCCCTCCCCCTCTCCTCGCTCTCTCCCTTCCCCTTCCTCTCTCACCCCCTCTGCCTGTCTGTCTGTCTTGATTATGCCGTCCAGGAACGAGATTGTAGGCCGCTGCCTAATCTTTTTTCTTTCTTTTTTTTCTTTTTTTTTTTTTTTTTTTATTTTTTTTACTTGCAATGCTCCCAAAACGATTTGCCTATGGCTGTAGGTTCGCTGACAGCAGTGATGGGAGCGTTTGCTTGAAACAACCCTCCATGATCCATAATTCATCGTCCAATTAGAGGTTTTGCTTGTCTAGCTGGTCGTATGCGATTGCCCCCCTTTTAGTTCGAGTCCATGACCTAAACCTGAAGGAAATATTTCTCTCTCCCTCACTTCCTCCCCCTCTCTCTCTCTCTCTCTCTCTCTCTCGGTATGGCATAGCAGACTGTTATTTAAGCTGAAACAAATGGGTCTGTCGGGTCATGTTTTTGACTATGTTAAATCCTTTTTTAAGTGGGAGATATATAGTGGAAAAAGTGGGAGTAACTTTATCAACCTCTATGCCTATAAACATGGGAATCCCGCAGGATTCCATTATTTCTCCATTGTTGTTCAACATTATGCTTTATGATTTACACACATGTTTTTCATCATCTACCAAGATGGCTCAATATGCTGATGATATTGCTATATGGATTCAGACATCCTTGAGGAAAAGGACAAGCCTACATTACATCAATTATGTACAGAAACATTTTCAGTGTGAACTCGATAGACTGAGCAGCTATATGCATTCTAATGGTTTTGAGTTTTCTGTAGAAAAAACACACTTGATCCTCTTTAATAATGGTTATAATCCCAGCAAACTACCACATATAATAGCAGCATCTGTCAGAATTGAATTAGAAGAAAATTTTGATGATCATTCAAAAGTTTACACTGATGGCTCGGTCCTGGATGACAGCAGTGCAGGATCTGCTTTTGTCATTCTTGACCTAAAAACAGAAAAATCATATTATTTAGGTAAGGGACATTCAATTTTTACAGCTGAATTGGTGGCCATCCTTATGGCTTTAAATCCGATTCGCAGACCAATTCTGTGTACAAACACACTCACACACACACACACACACACACACACACACACACACACACACATACACACACACACACACACACACACACACACACACACACACACACACATATATATATATATATATATATATCGACAGACAGACGCCCACAGATATATATATATATATATGTATATACTTTGCAGCATTCCCCTGTCTTTCTTTCTTCTTTCGTTCTGTCCACACCCTCTTCTTGCTTTCTTAATTTTCTTTTCAGTACATCCCTCGCCATTCCATATGAAGAACTATTCCCATACCAGCTTCGTTTCTTAGTTTTCAAAGCCAGTTTTAGACTTTCAGTCCACACCGCCACACCTCTTTATGGCTGTCTTTCTCAAATGTCGTTCCCTTTTTCATAAAAAATAAGAAAAAAAAAGAAGTTCGTTTTGTAGCGACGAAGGCAAGCCGTTTACGCACCAGTCGCCTAAAGAAATGCGTTCGATTTACCAGCGGGAATTTACTATCGTTTCCCCTTAAGTGAAAAAGTTGATACTGTGTCTGTTGACTTCAGCCCATTTCCGCAGTCAGTGACTTATGACTTCCGATAGGTGTGCCAACATCTTTCATCGATCCCGGCCACACATTCACTCTTCTCCACCCCCCAAGCCCCCCCTTTTTTTTCTTCTTCTAATTCTTCAGACGGACACACACACACACACACACACACACACACACACACACACACACACACACACACACACACACACAGACACACAGACTTGGTGAGAGGCAGAAAGAGAAAGAAAGGGCGTACAGAGAGAGAGAGAGAGATAAAGAAGAGAAAGAGAAGATGAGTTGAGAGGCGGAATCCGTTATTGTGTATATGTGGTATCATTATTATTATTATTATTATTATTATCGTATATGATAGAGAGCGAGCGAGAGAGAGCGAGCGAGAGAGAGACAGACAGACAGAGACAGAGGCGAATCAGTTACCCTGTGTTAAGCTCAACAACAACAACAACAACAAAACAACAACAAAAACGTGGTAAGAAGATGAACTCAATGATCGCACATCACGTTGTCGTTTACAATTTGTGGTTCATTTTGGTGATAAAAAAGTAAAGACCTTGTATCCTCTAATACATTGCTCCACTTTCTTTTAGCATGAATACGTGCCTTAATGTACATTGTTGCATTTGTTTGTGTTCTTAACAAAATGTTAAACATATGACTTCCGCCAACAACAAAAAAATTGACGAACGCATCTAAATTGTGATAGACCTTTCATATCGATACAATTCTTCATCATTCTGCCCATACCTTCCCGTTCCTCCTACCAAATTGGCTTAGTACTTTTCGAATCCAAAGTAAAGCAAGCAAGAAAAGAGAGGAAAAAAAAGAGAGAGAGAAAAAAAAACCCCAAAACCAGATGAATGAATGAAAGAAAAGAAAGAATGAAATAAAAGAAAGAAGAAGAAAAGAAAAGGGTTGATATATTCAGTCGTACAAAGACAGGACAAGGCACCTGAAATAGGACAGTTTGTTTAACTAAGCAACAACACCAGTAGGTGTTTGAGCAATTTATTTGATAATCAAATAAACGGACTTCGTTTTCAGTTGGAGGAATTACTTCCCTTAGATTGGTCAAACTCATTTTTCTTCTTCCATGAGGAACTTTTATCCTACAAAGAAAAGAAAAGTGAACGAACGAAAGATTTCTCTCTCTCTCTCTCTCTCTCTCTCTCTCTCTCTCTCTCTCGCCACACACACGCACACACACCCTGTATATCTATATACGAACTGTATATATGTACAATCTAAATTCTCAATGCGATGACAATCTCTCCATTGTCAATACCCGACAGCACGCGCCTCGCACGTGCAGCAAACCAAGGGCCGCGGCACGAAGCTTGGGAGAGGAATGCCTAGAGTTTCGTGACGGCACCATTTCCATCTCTCGTGGAACAGAAGGCACACACACACACACACACTCTCACACACATACACACACACACACACCGCTAAGTGATTGAATGAGTATAACAATGAATGCGTCAATCGTTGTGGGTTTTTTTTTTTCCATTTTGGGGTGATCGAATTTGCCATTATTATTCATCAAAAAAGAACAACAATGGAAAAGATAGACAATGAACTAAGAAAGGTTAGAGTTATCATAAGGTTTTGTGCCAGTGACAGACACACAGAGAGAGAGAGAGAGAGAGAGATGAG
>NC_134893.1:35568502-35576002 GCF_041734735.1 Babylonia areolata | reverse complement strand
TGCGGGTGTGGGGGCGGCGATCAGAAACCTCTCTCTCTCTCTCTCTCTCTCTCTCTCTCTCTCTCTGTCTATCTCGCATGTGTGTGTGTGTCTGCCTGTTTCTGTGTCTCTCTGATTTTCTCTCTTTCTGTCTCTCTGTGTTGGTTTTTGCCTCTGTGTGTGTGTGTGTGTGTGTGTGTGTGTGTGTGTGTGTGTGTGTGTGTGATGGTCGGAATTTGTCTTTTTTCTTGTACAATGCCTTTAAATTTAGATATATTGTATTGTCTTGATGATATATTTTAAAACATCGATTTCGTTTGTTGTGACCGTTGATATGTATGTATTACATTTTGGTATGGCTGTGATGTGCATGTTTGTTTATGTACACCCTTTCATGAGGAGCCATGGCCTGTAATGAATAAAACATTCGCATTCGCATTCGCATTCACATTCTCTCTCTCTCTCTCTCTGTATTTCACCTGCCCACTCTCTCTCCCCTCGTTCTCTATCTCCATCTATTGCTAATCAAATCAATTCAGATCAATGTCAAATGCAAAAAGCGTAATTCAGTCTGCAGAAACTTTCTTTTTCTTTCCAAGTATTTCTGCTGAAATACCCCCCCCCCCCCCCCACCCCCTGCCCTTTCTTTTCCATTTCTTTTCCCTGTCTCTGCCTCTGTTTCCCTGTCTCTGTCTCTCCATATCTGTCTGTCTGTCTGTGTCTCTGTCTGTCTGCATGTCTGTCTGTCTCTTATCTCTGCCGCCGCCCCCCCCCCCCCCAACCCCCTCCCTCTTACCTCGCGCAAGACATTATTTCAGGTCAGTGTGAAGAAAAGCAATTCAATCGTCTTCTTTTATAAACTTTCCACAGATGCTTGACCAACTTTCTGCTTGGATCTCTGTGTGTGTGTGTGTGTGTGTGTGTGTGTGTGTGTGTGTGTGTGTGTGTGTGTGTGTGTGTGTGTGTGTGTGTGTGTGTGTGTTCGTGTTTCGTTTTCATTTTTATATTTTTCATTACACTCTCCCATTCTGATCCCCACTGCCTTGACATGGGCAGATGGCCTGGCTTAATTAAAAAGTATTGTCTTGTCTTGTCTTGTCTCCCCCCTCTCTCTCTCTTCATATATTCATGCGCGCGCTCTCGTGTGTATGTGTGTGTGTGTGTGTGCGTGTGCGTGCGTGCGTGCGTGCGTGCGTGTGTGTGTGTGTGTGTGTGTGTGTGTGCGTGTGTGTGTGTACGTATGTGTGTGTGTGTGTGTGTGCGTGCGTGTGTGTGTGTTGTGTGAGAGCGTGTGTGTGTGGCTTCGTCGAGCCTGCGGGGTATGTGTGAAGCACTTTTTTTCTTCAAAACTTAATATTGCAGTGACATCCTCTCTGCTCTCTTATCCACCCACAAACCATCTGTCTCCGTGAGTGAGGGACGGGACACGTGGAACGCTTGTAACTTATTTCTGGTATCAAAACAACAACAGCAACTACTACTACATTAAGACGGCAACACAGCAGCAGTATAAAAATAGGAAAAACGCCTAAAATAGATTGACTGAAGGAGTGAAATAAGAGAGTGATAGATATTGAGAGAGTGAGAGAGTGTGTGTGAGAGAGATTCAAGATTCAAAAACTTTATTATTCAAGGATAAAGATTTTAGGCATCACCCAGTCTTCCAATCTGTCCTTGTGACAACAATAACAATAAGAACATTAACGATAACGACACAACAATAATAATTTTGTTAGCACTGCAACATCTACTGCTACTACTATGAATAATAATCACCATCATCATCACTAACATCGTAAAAAGTAATAAAACGAACGCATTCACACATTCATATCCATACACATGCACACACTCTCTCCACCCAACACACACACACACACACACACACACACACACACACACACACACACACACACACACACACACACACACACACACACACACACACACACACACACACACACACACACACACACATACACATATACTTATGCACATACAGAGACATGACCGAAGTGAGAAACATATAGCGGACATAAAGAGAACAGAGAAACACAACTTTAACATTGTACATGTACAAAAGTGATTAATTTGCTGATGCACATGTTACAGGTAATAACATCCAATTAACAGGCGAACAAGTAAAAACATTAAAGCACAAAGGTAGAATTAAAATAAATTCACTGCATGTAAAGGTATAGATACAAACTTCACATAAAACCCCATGATTTTCTGTCTTTTTTAGCTGGTAAAAAAAAAAAGAAGAAAAAAAAGCTTGGTGGGCCTATTGTTTGTGGAGCAGAAGTTTTCGTATGCTTGATTTGAAGGAATGTAATGAATCGCACGTCTTAATGAACGAAGGAAGAAAGTTCCACACAGATGGTCTAAAAAATGCAAAGCTAGATTTGTACAAATCGATGCGCACACGAGGCAGAATATAATTATCTGAATCGTAACGCTCTGAGGTATGGTGGTGACATGTTTTTGTGTACTTTGAGCAGGAGGACCATTTTATTGTAGTCGAATTGCTTGCATAGTGGTAATATTTCCAGTTTTGTTAATTTTTCATCTGTTGATAGGGAGTGGTCTTGTAATTAAGTTTAGCTGCTCGTCTATGCAATAAGTTAACTTTTTTTTTTAGCTGCTTGTGACTGGCATTGCTCCAGACTGTAGATGGATAATTGACATGAGAGAGACAGTGTGCCCCAAAGAATAATTTTCTGGTTGGAGCATCGACGTAATATCTAAGTTTATTGAGTAAGAACAAATTGCGAGCTAATTGTTTCCATACATGGTTGATATGAGCTTGGCAGTTCAGTTCTTTATCAATAATTACCCCAAGAACGCGGTGCTCACAAACTTGTTCAATTGAGTTCTTGTTTACCTCGAGCTTTAAGAGAGAGAGAGAGAGAGAGAGAGAGAGAGAGAGAGAGAGAGAGAGGGGAGAGGAAGAAGGAGACAAACACACTGGAAGGTACACAGAAAGATAGGACAGATAGATACACCGATAGATAGATAGATAGACGGTCAAAGAGATACAGGTGGAGAGATATACAGACGGACAGACAGACAGATGGACAGACAGACTGATATATATATGGATAGATAGACTGATAGATTGTTGTTTGATCAACTGATTGACTGATTAATTGACCCCTGCAAAAATGACGTCAACGACGACTGAGAGAATTGAGAAGAAAAAAACAACAACAAACAAACAAACAACAACAAAAAAAACCAACCCCCCAAAAAACAACAAAAACAACAACCAACAACAAACAAACACAGCAAAATCAACAACTACTTAGTGGAACAAGCAAGCAACCAACCAACCACTACCACCAGTAAAAAAACCAAACAAACAAAAAACAAAAAAAGCTCCACATCTACTTCTTACAAGTGGAGAGTTGGCCCAGTGGTAAAGCGTCCGCCTAGAAAACGAGAGAATCTGAGCGTACCGGTTCGAAACCTACAATCGCCGGTATTTTCTCCCTCTCTAGACTTTGAATGGTGGTCTGGACACTAGTCATTCGGTTGAGACGATAAATCGAAGTCGCTTTTGCAGCAACTAATGAGCGCACGTAAAAGAACCCAGGGCAACAAAAGAGTTATTCTATGCAAAATTCTGTAGAAAATTCACTTTATTAGGGAACAAATACATTTGCAGACAGAAACAACCACAACAGAAATATGGGTGGTGCTCTCACTGTAGCGACACAATCACCCAGGTGACAGCAGCCCGAATTTCGATTGCAACAAAAAGAGTCAATACGACAATATACAATACAATACAATGCAGTTCAATACAATGTGTGTGTGTGTGTGTGTGTGTGTGTGTGTGTGTGTGTGTGTGTGTGTGTGTGTGTGTGTGTGTGTTCCTGCATGCGTATATATGTGTAGTGTGTGTGTGTTGCTGAGTGTGTTCGAGTGTGCTTTGTGTCTGCTTGACGTTTTATTGTAAGGCGCTTTCTCTCTCTCTCTCTCTCTCTCTCTCTCTTAAATAGATTTATCTCATTATCATTATTATCATTCTCAAAAGACTAATACAAAGCCGGAGTTATGGACGAACGCCAGACTAGAAGGGATGCTGTTCATGACACGTCACATCGTTTTATTTGATGTCATGATCCTGAATGGCCGTCAGTGGTAAGACCCCCATACTTCTCCCACCGTCCCCTCCTCCCTACCTTTCCCTCCCTCCATCCTCCTGCCCCTTCGCCCAATATTCTCTTTCCCCCCCCGCTGGCCAGACCAGACCGCACAGGGAGGAGGGGGAAGGGGGGTGGGGGTGGGGGGGAATTTAACTATGCTCCACCACGTACCGTATGATGATCTTTCATTTCGTGCGATCGAGACGAGAATGGCTGTGCATAAGATAACGTCCACCCGAGGGGGGTGGGGGGTGGGGAATAAAAGGTTGTTGAAGAGAACGACTGAACAAAATATCATAGTCACGTCATTTGCTCCTGGTTGTGAGCAAAGCCACGTCATGTGTATTGGCTTACTTTCCGTTTTAGCGTTAGGACATTTGAATAAAATAAAATACAAAGATCTCAAGCATGGCAATGAAAGGTCGGAAACAGCAGCGTGATTATGACAGGAAAGAGAGACGGATACCAGATTGGTTAATTAAAAGGTTTTCATGATGTAGGGCTAATGAACTATAACACCCTTTGATGTCATGAACGTGGCTAATTTTTAATAGTAGTAAAGATATTTACTTTCCTTTCATGGTGTTGGCTAATGGACTATAACTCCCTTTGATGTCATGAACGTGGCTAATTTTTAATAGTAGTAAAGACATTTTACTTTCCTTTCATGATGTAGGGCTAATGGACTAAAACACCCTTTGACGTCATGAACGTGGCTAATTTTTAATAGTAAAGACATTTACTTTCCTTTCATGATGTAGGGCTAATGGACTATAACACCCTTTGATGTCATGAACGTGGCTAATTATTTTAATAGTAAAGACATTTACTTTCCATTCCATTTACTTTCCAGTCCATCAAAACACCCCACAGCCTTTTCCACAGGCACTGAATTCATGTTCACTGTGTCCATTAATTAAAGCTTGGCACTGAAAGGCGGGTCCCAATCCTTTCCTTCCGATTCACAAACAGTAAAGAGTGGTAACTCAAGGTACACAACTTCAAGTCAATACTGCTTACTCTACCAATTCAGCTGGCACAGGTACATAAAAGGTACATTGGAACAAACCCAGACACTTCCCCAAAAAGGAAGCACCGAGTTTGCTCTTATACCGATCATTTGACATGTGCACACAGCAGCAATGACAGAAGAAATGTGCAAACACAAATTAGCTTTTATTCAAGACTGGCACAGCTTCTTTAATCCTGAACAAGCCACACCGAAACACAGACAATACAGAACAAACACATGGTTGCCTCTGTGGTTTTTCAACTTGAAATTAATAAAAACAATGAGGCCAGGAGATCAAAGTGATTAACAAAATAGTAAAGAGGGGTAACTCTCTCCACACACAAGGTACACAACTTCAAGTCAATGCTGCTTACGCTACCAATTCAGCTAGCACACAGGTAAATAAAAGATACATTGGAACAAACCCAGACACTTCCCTTCCGATGATTTATTTATCTTCCCCGACCGAAGAAATCGGGTGACCCATTCGGACGGGTGCAATAACCGAATGGTTAAAGCGTTGGACTTTCATTCTCAGGGTCCTGGATTCGAATCACGGTGACGGCGCCTGGTGGGTAAAGGGTAGAGATTTTTACGATCTCCCAGGTCAACATATGCTAGTGCCTGAACCCCTTCCTGTGTATATGCAAGCAGAAGATCAAATACGCACGTTAAAGATCCTGTCAGCGTTCGGTGGGTTATGGAAACAAGAACATACCCAGCATGCACACCCCCGAAAACGGAGTATGGCTGCCTACATGGCGGGGTAAAAACGGTCATACACGCAAAAGCCCACTCGTGTGCATACGAGTGAACGTGGGAGTTGCAGCCCACGAACGCAGAAGAAGAAGAAGGGTAACCCATTCACACCTGGGTGGAGTGAGGAAAATCGGAGTAAAGTGCACTTCCCAGGGCCACACTGCATTATGCCGAATCGGGGCGTCCAACCATGCATGATCACTGGTGAACACTGGATCAGTATCAGTATCAGTAGCTCAAGGGGGCGTCACTGCGTTCGGACAAATCCATATGCGCTACACTACATCTGCCAAGCAGATGCCTGACCAGCAGTGTAACTCACAACGCGCTTAGTCAGGCCTTGAGAAGAAGAAGAAATTAAACAGAAAAAAGAAGTAAATGAGTATTTAGATATAAAAAAAAAGAAGAAAAAAGATAATAATAAATAAATAAAAATAAGATAAAAAGACAATAATGATAATAAATAAATAAACAAATAAGCAAATAAATATAAAATACACACACACACACACACACACACACACACACACACACACACACACACACACACATGCTTAACAGATATGCAACAAACAAGCAGTTTCACAGATATGAAAGTACAAACGCATACACATAAACGTACACGATCCCCGACACACACACACACACACAGGATAAAAATTCCAACGTATAACCGACTCTTCCATGGCGCCCCAAAGGTGGAGAAAAATATGGTAGGTAGGCCTAACTGCGAAAGATCCAGTCGAAGCGACCAGCTCGACGTGTGCATTATCCAGATAACAGGTCGGATGATCGTCAAATGTAGCTCTTCTGTTTTTGAAGGCTTTCTCCGATTGGTTGCACAAAACAAGTTCATCTACTACTTCTTTTCAACGTTTTCTTTTCAACCGTTGAAATAGCAGGGGTGTCTAAGGGTAAATGCGAACGGGCAAGTCTAATTGCGAACAATGGGTTTGGGTACATGTGGACAATTAAAACAGAAGCAGGTCTTGAACTCATCAGACATTACAGTTTATTTGAACATCGCATGATATTGTTGTACTTTTGGTTTTGATCACACACACACACACACACACACACACACACACACACACACACACACACACATTCAAACGCTCATACACATATCTAAACGCACACACACCCAAACCACACACAAACACACCCATCTGAGAGCATTCAGGAACTGTGCAGCATCGTTCGAAAATACATTCATGTCAACATACCCTACGGTCTGGTTGCAAATTTCACCAGTTTGGAGATAAGTGTCAAAACTGACGTTCTGATCTGTCTCCAAAATGCTTTCTTAAATTCGCCCAGCAATGGTAGTGCACAATCCAGTCAAATCAGCTATTTTAGACTGAGTGGAAGTTCAAGTCGAGTCTTGCTTGATTTTAGGATTGTGAGAGCACTTTTGTGAACTTAGCCGGCAGTAGTGTGCGAAGAGAAGAAAGAGCGCGGAAATAGCTGATGTTTGACTGGTTCTTGGAACTGAAGATTCATTTAAATATCAGAACGAGGTCGATGTAGACGTTGATTTGTGAAATGTGTGTGGTGAGAAAGCTTCGAAGTGTGGCGGTACACGAACCGTTCGCAATT
>NC_134893.1:35543502-35563502 GCF_041734735.1 Babylonia areolata | reverse complement strand
ATTGCTTGAAACCTCTCATAAGCATACAAAGACATTCTCTCAAGATTATTCTTCTCGAATCTTCTATTCAAAGTAACGGCTACTAAGAACTAAATATTCTTCTTTTCCATCTGAAACAACGCTTTGATGGGGTGTCTTCGTGTACAAAATTATGAAAAAAAATAGCGCCATCCTACGTTCAGAAGAAATTCCCTGAGAAAAAAAATGTTCGTGACAAAAGTACCATTTTTACCCCTCGCACAAGAACTAACCTTATCGTGTCATTTCTCATGTATTCTGGTGGTAAACTGTGGGATGAAATTCCCGAGTATCTGAAAAATATATCTACATCATTATCATTAAAAAACTTTAAAAAAAGCATAGAAATATTTATAATTTATTCTTGAATGCCATATCGTATTTGAACTTCTAGTATGAGCTTCTACGCTATATCTTTTTCCATTTGCTTTCTAACAATGTTCGGAAAGAGAAAAAAGCACACACACACACACACACACACACACACACACACACACACACACACACACACACACATACACACACAAACACACACACCTACACCTACACCCACACACAAACAAACACACACACATACACCCACACACACACAAAGAATAATTGCGGTGGTTCTTATTCGACCCTGTAATCTCCGCGACTTTGGTGCTTTTTTTTATTTTGTTTTGAACCACGAGAATCATATACTGAACACTAGATAGACAGATAGATAGATAGACCGACACACAGACGGGCAGAATGAAATCTGTACCCGTCCCCCTAAACAGATATATAGACGGGCAGAATGAAGCCTGTACCCTCCCCCGCCCACCCTCCACCCCCACACTAAAAAGAGGCACACGGAAAAAAAAAAAAAACAAAGAAAAAAAACACGACAGCTCCATCAAACGCACTGTGCCGTGAAGAGAGGCACCTCCCGGTTATGGGTTTAATGTAGCTTGTAGAGTGAAGACCTTTTTTTTTTTTCTTCTTTATGGAGACTCACTTTGGTGAGAGCATTAGGGGCCTGCCGCGCTCACGAACCTTTCCACACTCCCCTCTCCCCCCCCCCCCCCCACCCGCCTCAATCCCCCCCACCCCCCTTCCCTGAACCCCTCCATTCCCCCAGGCCCCCACCACCCATTCTCTCACTCTGTGTGTGTCATGTTTGCGGTAGAAACCAATCGATCAGTCAGTAAGAAAGAATCGCCTCTGATGTTTTTTATGACTGTTCTGTGATTTGAGAACTCTCTCTTTCAACATCTCTTTCTCTCTCTCTCTCTCTCTCTCTCTCTCTGTGCTCACTCTCTCTTTCTTTCTCTCCCTTCCCCCAGATAATGTGTCCATCTGTCCATATCCCAATTACTCGTCTCCTTATTTGCTATCTTTTATGTCTGTGACATCTGTATTTTAAATATTATCATTATTTTTCTGTGTCAATTTCACCCGATTCATCCATGTGTAGCATTCATGCTAGGGTTTTGTTGTTGTTGTTTTCCCTTTGTGTGTGTGTGTGTGTGTGTGTGTGTGTGTGTGTGTGTGTGTGTGTGTTTGTGTGTGTGTTTGTGTGTGTATGTGTGTGTGTAGTGTGTTACTCGCTTCCGTTTCGTACAGATGTGAGTGATGTTGTGTCTCTCTGTGTGACGCTGTGTTATACTTGTACGTTATACATGTATTGAGAGTAACAATATTTTATATGCGTATATGTTTGTGTGTCTCTTAGAACAACGGCAGATGTTTAAGTCGGCCAAAGTGCTAATATCTTCACCGTTGGAAAATAAAGATTCATTCATTCATTCATTCATTCATTCTCTCTCTCTCTCTCTCTCTCTCTCTCTCTCTCTCTGTGTGTGTGTGTGTGTGTGTGTGTGTGTGTGTGTGTGTGTGTGTGTGTGTCTTTCTCTCTCTCTCTCAACTTAAGCCCCATTCTCTTTCTCTTTCTCTCTCAAACTCAGTGTCTTTCTCTCTCTCAACTTAAGCCCCATTCTCTTTCTCTTTCTCTCTCAAACTCACACATGCACGCGCGCACACACACACACACACACACACACACAACAAAAAAACAAAAAACAACAAAAAAAACATTTCGTTCCATTTCGTTTAACCCCCCCCCCCCCTCTCTTTTTTCCTCCCTCATCAATTCAGTTCTCTCCAGCCCTTCCCTTCGATCGTTTGCAAGTTGATGCGAGTTTCTCACACACACCCCACCCCCCCGCCCCCAACGCCCTTCCCAACAACAACGACAACAACAAAAATCATGATCACACTCCCCCCTCGCCCCCCTCCCCAAAAAGCAACAGCAAAAAAAAAAAAAAAAAAAACCCAAAAAACCAAACCAATACTCAAACAAAAGGTAACTGCACCTCCCGATCCAGTAAACTCAGCTAAAATCCCATGCACCACGTCCACCCCGATATCATGGATCGCCCGATCCTCTGTGCCTTTCAAATAAAAGTGAAATGCACTGACAGCCACACGATGCAGATGACACTGATGAGTTAATAAAAGGAACTGCCTGTTTCGGACCACATGGTTGGTGAAACCAGTCAGGAAGCCACGAGAAATGCCGCTGGAGCTTTGAAGGCAGAAACGCGTTCTTTGTTGTTCTTTGCCACAATCAGAAAGCTGGGAGAAAATAATACCCCTGGTATTCGAAGGCAGAAACGCGTTCTTTTGCATCGCTCTTTGCATAGTAAGCAAGCTGGAAGAACTACCCCTGGTATTCGAAGGCAGAAACGCGTTCTTTTGCATCGCTCTTTGCATAGTAAGCAAGCTGGAAGAACTACCCCTGGTATTCGAAGAAGGCAGAAACGCGTTCTTTTGCATCATTCTTTGCATAGCCAGAAAGCTAGGAGAAAATAATACCCCTGGTATTCGAAGGCAGAAACGCGTTCTTTTGCTTCACTCTTTGCACAGTCCACGATACGTGCACGCCGTGAGAGGGTTTGCTGAGAGTTGTGTTACCGTGCTGGGGTAGTTCGTTGCCAGTATGAGATGCGTTCTTCCAGTTAGTCCAAGAAATATTTAGCTGACTTACGAAGAACAACCCAAGAAAAAAAAAAAAAAAAACAACGATCGTTTTTATTTATACTTTGCGCACATAAAGCAGGGAACGGGCAGGTTGTTTTTGTTGCATCCTGAGACAGAAAGAGCTTATTCTGTGTCGCTTGAGATAACAAATTTGACAGATCGAGGAAATCTGCCGTTCAAAAGACAGTCTGGTCTAAGTAAACACCAATTTTGTTAACAAGTTTTGAAGTTGGAACATTGCACCAATTTAACTGAACAGCTTGGGGAAGTGAAGCAGAATTTTTTTTAGCAAAAGTTTAGGAGCAATGAAATCATTTCTGTTTTCTTTTTCTTGTTTTCGTCATTCATGTGTAGTTTGTTGTTTGTCATCCATGATTATATTCATACCGTTCATAGCCTAGCCAACCAGGGATGAAATACAATGGTTAACTGCATGTTGAAAATATCCCAAACTGAACAGAAACAACAACAACAATAACAACTACATTTTAAAAGACATAAAGCACTCAAGGACATCATACCCGTATCATTCAGTCGTATTAAATTATGAAGCAAGCCACACAGCCCCTTATGACGAAGGCGTTTTAGAGTTGTTCTGAATCTGTGGAAGAGAAGAATCATTTTTTGAACCGAGAGTTCAGTCCCCTGAGTTTTTATTTTGCAGTGAGTTGTTTGTCAGTTGCATACTTTGGATGGACAGTTGGTTCCCAACTCTGGCAGAGATGTCAACATCCTGCTCCAAAACCGACTCAGTCAATTACCTGCTACGTTTTTGTAGGTGAGTCCAGGTTGTTTACTTCTTTGACTTAGTTTAGGTCTTTCGATATTGAAAGTTACATGAAGAATGTCGTCTGGGTTTACTATGGAGGAAGGTCGGTTGAACTGAAGAATATTTTAGCTTCCTGACATTTGTTTTGGTCGAAGAGGTATTGTAAATATATTGCGGTTGAATTGAAGAATCTTTCAGCTTTCTGATATTGGGTTTGGTCGAAGAAATATTGTGAATTTGCTTTGGAAATCAAGTCGGAGATGTCGGTTGTATGTTCGGAATTTAACAGGGTGGTTTGATGTTTTTTCGTCGTTGGAAAGGGGGGTGTCCTTGTCGTCAGTAACAAATTTTTGCTTCGTCACAAAACAGGTTGGAGTTGACGAGGAGCAGAAACTTAGTGAAGATAGTTTTTTTCCAGTTCGTGGGAAACTTTTGGTTGTAAACATGTTTTCAGCGGAGAGCCTTCGACGGGCTTGATTTTGGCGGTTGGGCCACTGGCGAGCTGAACGCTGATGTGCTTGTCCCTGTTCCACCTTCATTTTTCGTCATGAAGAGGGCAGTGAGAAATAACAAGCCTTTACATTTACCTACACTGCAGAGAGCATTAAATATATATTATGAAAGCCTTGTAAAATTACCTGCTTTGTAGAGGGCACTAAAAATGTGAAAAGAAATTCTTTGAACTTACCTGCACTGCAGAGGGCATTAATGATATGATGTGAAAACCTTATAACATTTCCTACTTTGTAGAGGGCATTGAAATATGAAAAGAGAGACTTTATAATTACCTGCTAATTTTGGAAGCAGAGGACATTAAGTTTTGTGTGTTGGATGTGAAATAATCCCTAATGAGTATGGTGTGAGAAATGTATATATAGACTGAAGGAAGAAATAAGTTGATGTGGATATGGTAATTGATAGTAGAGCTGTGAATATGTCTTTGAGAAACAGTGAGAATGAGACTGAAAACAGATTTTAGTTTTGTTGTATATATATATATATATATATATATATATATATATATTCTTTTTTTGGTGGATGTGAACTTGTAAAGAAGCAGCTCAAAAGAAGAAAAGGTTATTTTTTTAAAGACTGTTTTGATTGGAGGAGTGATGGTGTTTGAAAGGTGAATCTTGTTGTAGAGTGTATGATTATAAACTGCTGATTAATAACCCATAGAAATATATGTATGTTATTAAGATTTGGTGAGGACTGAAAAATTACAATGTTGACAAATATCTTTGTTTTTGTTTTGTTTGTGAAAAAAAAGGAAATTAATAAGAGTTGGCAAACACTGTCAACTTTGAAGTGGTTTCATTTTGTACTTGTGACTTGAAGAGTGTGTGTGGTGTGTGTGAGAGAAAACACGAACATTACGCACGCTTACATGACACACATGAAATGAGGTTGTGAGAGATATTGGTCGAGCACATTCATTTTTTTGCATTCCACGCCCCACGCATACATAACACCCTCTCTTCCCCGATTTTCCTTCCCTCCCCCCCTCCCCCCCCCCCCCCCCCCACTACATAAAACTCCTACGCCATGCTGGAGTGGCCAGCAATTCCGCCTCACTTACCACCTCCAGAGTAGACTCTAAAGAAATAAATAAACTGATCTTGAAAGGCAAAGCGAATCAAATGGTGATCGTGGATACGTTGGGCCTGCCTGTCAAAGAGAAACAAATCAAGTAGAAATTCTCCGTTCGTGGCTTTCATCCAGCTCTAAAAAGGCTGTTCATCTGCAGTCAGAGCGGACGATGAAGCGTGGCCTTTTTTATTTTATTTTTTTAATTTTTTTTTTATCTAATGACGGGCGCAATAGCCGATTGGTTAAAGCGTTGGACCTTCAATCTTAGGATCCCGGGTTCGAATCTCGGAAAAGGCGCTTAGCGGGTAAAGAGTGGAGATTTTTCCGATCTCTCAGGCCAACAAAAATGCAGACCTGCTAGTGCTTGAACCCGCTTCGTATATACGCACGTATATACGAGTGTATACGCACTCAGAAGGTCAAATACGCACGTTAAAGATCCTGTATTCCATGTCAGCGTTCGGTTGGTTAAGGAAACAAGAACATACCCAGCATGCACACCCCGAAAACGGAGTATGGCTGCCCATTTGGCGGGGTAAACACACAAAACAGTTATACACATATGATGTTACATGTCTGTCTGAGTCTGTATGTGTGCGTGCCTGAAAACTGATTGAATGACACAGGAAACGAATGATTCATTTCGTTTATTCATTTATCGTCTGTTCATCTAAGATGATGATATTAGACTGAAAATAAATGATATTATTATTATTATCATCATTATTTGTATTAGTATTATTTCTGTCATAATGATGATTATTATTAACATTAATTAGAAATCATCATTTGTGAAAATCAACGGCAGGGGAAGAAATATTCAAGTGAAAAGGGGGCGGTTGAGGTGGATGGGGGAGGGGGAGCGAGGGGGAGAGGATTGAAGAAAGAAAAGACAGAGAGAGAGAACAGAATGTGGAAAAGATAGAGTTCAAAATGTAAAATGGAGAGGGTGAGTGTCAATGAGTAGAGAAAGAAAAACATAATATTGGAAGAGTGTGTGTGTGAGAGGGGGTGTTGGGGGTGGGAAGCGGGATTAGGGCAGAAAATTAATCAATAATCAAATATTGTATACAAAACTAATATAGGTTATCATTTGAAAAGAGGATGATGTGGGGGCCTACAATAAACCACCAACTGGACTATCTAACACATAACTAGCTAACTTTAATAGAGAACATTTTGAAATACATATCTTCCCCCCCCCCCCCCCCCCCCCCCCCCCCCCCCCCCAAAAAAAAAAAAAAAAAATAAAACTGGCAACACGTGTTTAGTAATTTCTGGAGGCAAAAAATGTTTCATTTCTAAACATCGGGTTAAAACGTGTTCTGCCGTTAAGCGACCCTTGCAAATGCATTCAATATTTTCACAATATTTTGTATATGTGGCATTTAGTAATAACCTAAATGTCATGTTCTTAACAGCCCTGCCAGTTCTTTTGGCATTTAATAAGGCAGAAGTGTTAACTTCTAAAGACAGAAAGGAATGTAGCACCATTATTAAAAAGCATCATGTGTGTCTTTTCAGTTGAAAACTGTAAGCCATTATCTTTCATATGAATGTTTAAGTTGTCAATTTCTGACTGATATGAACTATTAATGTGATTGACATAACGCAAACTTGTTTTCTTCCGCAAAGGTACGTTCATCCAAACTGCTGTATCATCAGCGTATTGGGCGAGGTTTATAGATTTAGACAAATATTTTGGCAAATCATACAACATTATGTTGAACAAAAGTGGGGAAATTATAGATCCTTGCGGAATACCCATGCTAATTGACCTTGAAGACGACAATGATAGCCCAACTTTAGTGATAATGCTTCTTTCTGTCAAAAGAGATTTTATATACCTGTATACATTGCCACTTAACCCAATGTTCTTTAGCGTAAACAGTAATCTGGCATGCCAAATGCGGTCATAAGCTTTTTGTACATCAAAGAACGTGGCCAAAACACTAATTCTCTTTGAAAACTGTTGTTGTATGTTTGTTGTTAGTTTTACTGGGTGATCTAGAGTAGATCTGCCCATTCTGAATCCGGTCTGAGCACTCGGAATTATTCTATTTTATATCACAATAATAAGTTAGCCTCATCAATATAATTTTCTCCATAATTTTTCCGACGTGCGATGTTAAGGATATAGATCTATAGCTTGATGGAGCTATATATATATATATATATATATATATATATATATATATATGTGTGTGTGTGTGTGTGTGTGTGTGTGTGTGTGAGGGAGAGAGAGAATCTTAAACTGGTCTCTCTCTGTTTTCTTCTTCTGTCTAAATGCTAACGTCTCTTTTTTTTCTTTTTTGTTTCTTTTTATTTTTCTTTATTTATTACTGCATGTTGATTGTTAATATAGTTTTTGCATCTAATTAACGTTGTTCCTTTTTATGGGCAAATTGGGTGGAAACCTGCAGTCTGCATTCTGAGCACGCCTTGCAGAGGCCGTGTGACTGAGATCGTGGCGGCTGTTACCTTTGTGAGGCCTCTGCTAACGATGATTGTAAGTGACGTGGGATATTGCGTGTGTGTGCGTGAGTGTGTGAGTGTGTGTGTGTGAGTGTGTGTGTTTTTTCTGGGGGGCGCGTGGGGGTTGGGGGGCAGATTGCGTGTGTGTGTGCGGCAACTTCAATCGACTGACCAAACCTGACGGGCGCAATAGCCGAGTGGTTAAAGCGTTGGACTTTCAGTTTGAGGGTCCCGGGTTCGAATCACGGTAATGGCGCCTGGTGGGTAAAGGGTGGAGATTTTTACGATCTCTCAGGTCAACATATGTGCAGACCTGCTCGTGCCTGAACCCCTTTCGTGTGTATACGCAAGCAGAAAATCAAATACGCCCGTTAAAGATTCTGTAATCCATGTCAGCGTTCGGTGAGTTATGGGAACAAGAACATACCCAGCATGCACACCCCCGAAAGCGGAGTATGGCTGCCCACATGGCGGGGTAAAAACGGTCATACACGTAAAAGCCCACTCGCGTATATACGAGTGAACGTGGGAGTTGCAGCCCACGAACGCAGACTGACCAAACCAAAGATCAAACGCGCTTTTCTCATCTGTTTTTATAGGGGAGGGGGGGGGGGGGGGGGTTGTTGTTTGTTTGTTTGTTTGCTTCTTTTTTTTTTCTTTTTTTTATAGAAAAAAAAGGAAGCGATCATTTGCGTCTAAAGTGGAGTGATGGCCTAGGGGTAACCCGTCCGCCTACGAAGCGAGAGAATTTGTGCGCGCTGGTTCGAATCACGGCTCAGCCGCTGATATTTTCTCCCCCTCCACTAGACCTTGAGTAGTGGTCTGGACGCTAGTCATTCGGATCAGACGATAAACCAAGGTCCCGTGTGCAGCATGCACTTAGCGCACGTAAAAGAACCAACGGCAACAAAAGGGTTGTTCCTGGCAAAATTCTGTAGAAAAATCCACTTCGATAGGAAAAACAAATAAAACTGCACGCAGGAACAATTTCTTTTTTAAAATGGGTGGCGCTGCAGTGTGGCGACGCGCTCCCCCTTGGGAGAGCAGCCCGAATTTCACACAGAGGAATCTGTTGTGATAAAAAGAAATACAAATACAAAAAAGCGAATGTGCGAGTGAGGAAACATTCAAGCGCCTTTGGGCAGCGGGAGGGGTGAGGGGGTGTGGGGTTGACGGGGGGGGGGGGGGGGGCTAGGGGGGACACACACACACACACACACACACACACACACACACACACACAAACTTATTTCTAAAAACTAAAGTGCAAGTGAGCTGAACCCTATTCGACATATCATTTCATTTGCATCAAACGCAGTACAACGAAAGCGGAGACAACTACTCGTGTCCCTTTGGAAAAGCATTCACCTGCCAGGAGCCAGTTGCATTGCTCGGAGGGAAAAACCTAGTATGGAACTGGCTCCTGATCCCGAAACTGGTTGCAGAAAGAAAGCAAAATCGGCATTCAAATTCAAATTCAAATTCAAAAACACTTTATTAATCCACATGGAAATTAACGTGTGCAATCACAGGCTCGTTGTAGACACCAACATAAAAATTAACATATGTACCATACAACACACTAAAACAAGTCAGATAAAAACTCTCAGTAGCTGACTAAAACAACCCCACACCCCCACACATGCGCACACATTAAGACAATAAAGTATTATACCGATAGAAAACATCCAGCAAATAAAATATAAATATTTAACTCTCACCCTCATCCCCCACACATACGTGTAAAGACAAGGAAGTGTACAACAATGTTAAAAAAAATCCAATAAATAGAACGTATATAATTGTAAAATGCACACACACACACACACACACACACACACATACACACACACATACATGCACACGCTAAGACAATAACGTATTGCACAATAACGTATTCCCTCACTCTTGGAGAATATTCATTGAAAAAAAAAAAAGTTTGTGCCAACACACCGAATGCACCAGACAGTTGGAAAGGCAGCTGTGTCTCCTGAAAAAAGCATTGATTATTTTTATTTTTATTTTTTTATTTATTTTTTATTTATTTTTTTTTTTTGGGGGGGGGTTGTTTGTTTGTTTTTGTTTGGGTTTTTTTGGAGGCCGGGGGTGGGTGGGGTGAGTTTGGGGGTCCCAAACAATTGCATGAGTGAGAGAACAAACAGTTGCAACCCACGGGAGGTGACATCCATTTCTTTAAAAAGATAGCGAGAAAACAAGAAGAACCCCCCCTCCCCCTCCCCCTACACCTCCTCCCCCCCACCCCCCAACCCCCCAAAAAAACCCTCAGCAAAATACGTAAAGAAAAGAAAAGAGAAACACAGAGAGAGAGAGAGAGAGAGAGAGAGAGAGAGAGAGAGAGAGGATCACTGGAAGAATATTAGAATAAATAAAATACTGAAAAAGGAGGTAAAGAAACAACAAAACAACACAACAAAGAACAAAGAAAGATGAAAAGAGATGCAAAGTAAAAGACAATATTGTCTTTTAAACAGATTTGATGTATATCCCTGCTGGTGGAAGTTGACAGAAGGAGGATCAAAGGCCTCCGAAACCAGATGCCTTAGGAAGCTGATCCACATCTCATACAGAGAGCATACACAAGACGAATGACTACAAGAAAGAGCTCAGTCAAAAACACTTTGAGGGCCCCCAAGAACCTCTTCTGTCAAGCGACGAAACTGGCTTAGTTCAAACCCGTCGCCGGACACGTCCCCTTTCAAAAATCATCATGCATTATTATTATTATTATCATTATTATTATCATTATTATCATTATTATTATTATTATTATTATTATTATTATTTACGCCTAATCTTGAATATAAGCCCTCGGCATTTACAAATAGAACACATATGTAAACATCAAAAAGGAAAAATTGAACACAAGATACCAAACATTATTTTAAAAAATATTCTTCGCCCCCCGCACACACACACACCCACAATACACACAAGCACACGCGCACGCACGCACACGTCATAGCACACAAACATAAATAGTACACAATCAAAAATACAACCAACAAATTCTGAAACTATCAAAACTTACTGACTCACTAACAATCATTTTAGTTCACACTGTAAAGGGATGATCTGTTGAGAATTAATCAAGAGGGGAAAAGGTGGGTCTTCAGACACGATTTGAAAGACTGCAGCGAAGATTAGTGACGGAGAGGCTGAGAAAGTTGATTCCAATGAAAGGGGGCTTGGTATGAAAAACGTGCGTTGGCCATACGTTTTGGTTTGAGCAGGGGGGCGGGGGGGATCTAGGTATGCTGTGAAGGGAGAACGGAAAGCGGGCAACAATGCACTAAGAGCTGGTCCAGGACGACATCAAGGACTGGAGGGGGACGAAATTCTCGGAGCTTCCCTCGACAGCTTTCAACAGAACAGCGTGGAGAAAGTCGTCTGTCTCTTCAGAACTCATGCCCCCCGCCCTTCTGACATAGAAAATATGGTGTCTAGGAATAGCTGGGGATTCCCCCTGTGATGTGTAGAAAATATGGCCTATCCTACCACCGAACATAAAGAGCAGTAGGTTTGGCAGTGAAAGGGTTAAAGGTCCCATACCCTTTTACAGCCATGGGGGGCAGTGACTTCATACCCACTGACTGGCGCAACAGCCAAGTGGTTAAAGCGTTGGACTTTCAATCTGAGAGCCGCAGTTTCGTATCCCGATTACGGCGCCTGGTGGTTTTTTGTTGTTGTTTTTTTTCTGTTTTTTAAATTTATCTATTTATTTTTTTAATCTCCCATGTCAACAGATACGCAAACCTGCTAGTGCCTGAACCCCATTTGTGTGTATACGCATGCAGAAGATCAAATACGTACATTAAAAATCCTGTAATCCATGTTAGCATTCGGTGAGTTATGGAAACAAGAATGTACCCGTCACGCAACCCCCACCCCCACCCCCCACGCCCCCTGAAAACAGAGTATGACTGCCTATATGGCCGAGGTAAAAGCGGTCATACACGTGAAAAAGTCCACTCGTGTATACGAATAAACATGAGAGTCGCAGCCCACGAACGAAGACGAAGACGAAGAAGAAGTTACTCAATGTGTCTTGATCTCGGCATAGGAAGGTGGTACCGAATCCTACTGCTTCCATCAATTTAACCTTCCCAAACCTAAGTCAGGCGCCCCATTCACACCAGGGTGGAGAAAGGAAAATCGGGATAAAGTGCTTTTCTCGTTGGCACTCGGGCGCAATAGCCGAGTGGTTAAAGCGTTGGACTTTCAATCTGAGGGTCCCGGGTTCGAAACTCGGTGGCGCCTGGTGGGTAAAGGGTGGAAATTTTTCCGATCTCCCAGGTCAACATATGTGCAGACTTGCCAGTCCCTGAACCTCCTTCGTGTGTATACGCATGCAGAAGCTCAAATACGCACGTTAAAGATCCTGTAATCCATGTCAGCGTTCGCTGGGTTATGGAAACAAGAACATACCCGGCATGCACACCCCGAAAACGGAGTATGGCTGCCTACATGGCGGGATAAATAAACAAAACGGTCATACACGTAAACTGTTAAATGTTACATGTTTGTCTGAGTGTGTAGGTGTGCGTGCCTGACATCTGATTGAATGACACAGGAAACGAATGATGAGCACCCAATGGCAGCCGTCAGTCGGTTCTACCCAGGTAGACAGCCTGTTGTGCAAATGACCCCGTGTTTGTAAAGCGCTTAGAGCTTGGTCTCCGACCGAGGATAGGCGCCATATAAGTATCCATACCAATCAACCAATCACTCACTACACCATGCCGAAACGGGACCTCGAGCACTGCTCACTGGTGTTCACTGGATCAGAGGTCCGACGCCAAACCGAGTCTGACACGGTGCCAAGGACGAGTTTATCTCTCTCTCTCTCTCTCTCTCTCTCTCTCTCTCTCTGTATATATATATATATATATATATATATATATGTGTGTGTGTGTGTGTGTGTGTGTGTGTGTGTGTGTGTGTGTGAGTATTAAAAACATAAGAAGTCTCATGGACAATTTGTAGAAAGAGTGCAGCGTGGTGTTATACAATACAAATCTCGCAGCGGTGTCTGCGATCAACAGTTATTAAACATCCCCCCCCCCCCCCCCATTCCCTTCCATTCCCCCCCCCCCATCCCCTCCCCCATCGGTACACTCAAGCATACAACAATCTTTACTTTCGGTGTACAAAACAGATGTATGTCAACCTACAGCTTCATTTTTTTTTTTTTAACGTCTGCAATGACATAACGCCTCGTCACGTAGTCCCAACTGAACTTCCATAGCAACATCAGTCATTATCACTGTCCACGTTCATCAATTTGAAAAAAAAAAATCACAACCCCTCCGCATCCCCCCACCTTTATCACCAACCCACCAATCTTCTGTCCCTTCCATCCTCCTGTTCGTTTCCTTCACACACTTTATGATCAATTGTCCAGCGAGGTCTGGCTGGGGTGCCGCTAACTTTCCCAAAGCTCGGTGCCAGAGTGAGAATAAAAAATTTAATAATCACGCGACTGTTTCAGCACTAAGAGTGTTTCGTAAAATGGAGATGTGCAGTGGAAACGGGTTAAGCGCCTCTTTCAATTTTCGGGCGAAAGACAAATGATGCACATGTGCTTGTTTTTACATATGAAAAAAACCCACACAGACACAAAAAATCCTCCACCCTACAGCCGACTGTGAAAATTTGTTTAAATGATTTCAGTTGCGGCGAGTGTTGAGATTTACGCTCGGTCGGTGAGTGTCTGTTTTACACACACACACACACACACACACACACACACACACACACACACACACACACACACAGACTACACACGCGCACGCACACACACACACACACACGCACACACACAGACTACACACGCGCACGCACGCACGCACGCACACACACACACACACACACAGACTACACACGCGCACGCACACACACACACACACATACACACACACAGACTACACACGCGCACGCGCACGCACACACACACACACACACACACACACACACACACACACACACAGATGAACAGACAGATCAACGTACACAGAGATGACAAACTGAAACTGGCGTTGCCAAACTTTGTGGAAAGAAAAAAAAAAGAGAAAAAAAAGAGAGATCAGAATCCAATGAGAAAAACAGCCGTTGAAGAACGATAATGAAATTAGGAATAAATAAAATGGAAAGAGATGATGAAAAACAAGTGAAGAAAGACAAAGGCAAGATGATAGTGATAATAATGATGATGATGATAATGAAGATGATGATGATGATGACAATTAAGAATGTAAATGTAGCTGCTAGAAACCTGCATCTGAATACAGCATACATGGGGAAACCAAAACGCTGCAAGGGAGGTAAGCGATGTCCGACGCCAGAGGTAAGAGTTCGTTTTGTTCATTAAATATTTAGAAATGTTTAGAATTCTTTGTTTCTTTCTTTCCTTATGTTCTACCTTTTGGGGTTTTCTCTTTCTTGTCAACTTCCCTTCTGAGAAGATAACTGTGTGATACAGATACTGAAGTTTGTTAGTCCTTCGTTGTATGTTTGCTGTTGCTAGTTACTATGTTGTACATCTTTTTTATTTATTCTTTCATATTGATTTAATCATTGTTATACATCCAAACATCCAATACATAATCCTCGTAAACAGAAGCAACAACAACAACAAAAGAATTGTCCAGATTTATTAATAGGAACTTGTCATGTGTATTCACCATAATGCCTTGTTAAAAAAAGCGATATAAACACTCTCTTCTTAGCTTGTGGAACATCATTACCGCACTATGCCCACTCGTCAGCCCCCTACTCCGTCTCCCAACCTCCGTCCACACTCACAACTACAACCAGGATAGGGGTGAGCGGAAGATCGGACAATGGCAACAATAACAACAACAGCAACAAAAAGGAAAAAAAGAAAAAAAAAAGGGGGGGTGGGGGGGTGGGGGTGGGGGGGCACGGGAGTGTGGATAACAGGACAAAAAGGTGGAGGGAAAAACCATCATTAAGGGTGTCCTAGTGATATTTTCCCACGTTTTCTATCTCTACATTAGCAGACACTGTCACTTTCCGTTCCCGGGGCGTCAGAACTGGAGTCAGTGCTGGAGGAGTACAGGTGGTGTTTAAGAGAAGATTTATTACAATCTCGGGGAAATTATTTCATGTTCTCAGGACGCTGAAAAACAGTCCGTGTGACAAAGAGAGGTAGGGTGTTGTTCTTGTGAGGCTTTTTTTTTTTTTTTTTTTTTTTTTTTTTTTTTTTTTTTGCTGCCCCATAATCTGCGCCGTTTCAGTGACATTACTCCCACGCCGCTCATTTAGATTCCCCCATACACGGCCACACCCGGGTTCGTCCGTCGCAGTTCCAGCGTCAGCAGTCCACAGGGAACCATCGATGTTAGGTCGCCTGGAGGCCACACACCAGAGGAGACCCTGCACTGCTGCTGAGTCACTTCGGTGGTGTTCAGTGGTGCCTGTTCTGTTTTAACGTACTTAGGACACCACCTACTAAGCCCCCTACTAACGACAATAATGGCTTAGTCGCGGAGCCAGACTGAGTGAGCGTCTCTCCCAGAGTGGAGACCGCCACCACGTCCCTCAAACAACAGCCCCCCCCATGAATCTGCCGACACTGACGACATTGACAGGACTCACCCCAAGCACGGAAGTGGAGGGGTATCGAAACTGAGGTCACCATGAGAGCAGGGCATGAAAGGCCACAGACTCTGAGACTATTTTGTTTATATTGATGACGATGAAGGAGAAGGAGGATGACGATGATGATGACGATGTTGCTATGGAGGTCCATTTTGGTTTGGGACTACGTGACAAGGCTGTACTCTACGCTTCCTGTCATAATGATATCCCGGCGTTAACCAGGCCCGAGAGATACAGACACTTGCAGTGTTGGTCAGGTAATTAGAGCAACACACCCAAAGACGCATCCTTGAAGTGGATGACACTCGACTGTGTGGTCCCAGTCTCCCCATTTAAGCCCACAGCACACTCAACTCTGGGTAGGAGCCGGCCACGGGCCGAAAAACCCACCTCCGCTGGGATTCGAACCCGCGTCCTCCCAGCCGTCAGTCCGCGACGCTAACCACTTCGCCACGGCGGCTGGTTTTCGATCTCTCCATTAGCAGACACTGTCACTTTCCGTTCCGTCAGAACTGGAGTCAGTGCTGGAAGGGTACAGGTGGTGTTTAAGAGAAGATTTATTACAGTCTCGGGGAAATGATTTCATGTTCTCAGGACGCTGAAAAACAGTCCGTGTGACAAAGAGAGGTAGGGTGTTGTTCTTGTGAGGCTTTTTGTTTTGTTTTGTTGCTAATGATGATTGATACTGATGTTGGGTAATGTGTGTGTGTGTGTGTGTGTGTGTGTGTGTGTGTGTGTGTGTGTGTGTGTGTGTGTGTGTTGTTGTTGTTGTTGTTGTTCTCCAGTTTTGGAGAAGATCTAATGTAAATTCGAAGAAAAGATTCCGTGTGCTTGATGATGATTGTTGGTGACGTGGAGTAGCGTGTGTGTGTGTGTGTGTGTGTGTGTGTGTGTGTGTGTGTGTCTGTGTCTGTGTCGCTAAAGGGAATAAGCTGGCCCGACTTCAAGAAAGCCAGGAAACCTTAGTGACATCCATACTTTGCCAGGAGCAAAATGAGCACTTCCTACTGACGGACCCCCCCCCCTTCCCACAGCTTGTGCACCACCATCGTTAGTCTACCTTCCCCCACTCTACCCTCTGACCCCATCCCCACCCCACCCGAACCCTGGTTTTATTTATCTTACACCACTGTTGTTACCGTTTCTCTGCAGAAAGACACCCCCTCCCACCCCCCATACCCCGACCCCCCCACCCCCCGACCCCCCCAAAAAAAACAACAACAAAAAACCCCCCACCATCCAATGACTTTCAAATCCATCATGCCAAAGAAGGATTCATATAAAGATACAGAAGAGAACAAGACTTTCACAAGACTTTTAACGATGCTCCAGCACAAAATGACCAACGTACTGAACATGCACGACAGCAACATAGATAATTGGTGTAAACATTTTTAATATCAAGAAACAAGGTGCAATACAGCGTTCAATTAAGAAGACTTGAGCTACAACAAGCATGAGCTTATATCGTGCTCGTTCATATGTAACAAGCAATACACAAACGCAATGGCGAAAATACACACATTATTTGACGATGAAAAGAAGGTTGAAGTGCAAGACAAAACTAAACTAAACAAGAAAAACAACAACAACAAAAACACACACAAAAAACAAAAACAAAAAAACCCATAGATAATTATGATAGTATCGAAGACATAACATACTCGGCAATGCATAGCAGTTACAGTGTAGGCGTACGTATATTTGACAAGATGTGAATGTTTGACATCATACTGTCATGTCGAATGATACATAGGTATGTATCCCTTCCCTATGTGTATATAATTTCTTAGAACAAACACATTTGCCAGGAAGGTGATAGATGCGTGTGAAGTAGTAGTGGTGAAACATTTGCCTATCTATTCTTTTTTTCTGTCTGTCTTTCTTTCTTTCTTTTTTTTTATGCCTTTAAAGTTTCTACTTCCTTTAACTCATATCTATTTCTTCTTTTTTTTTTTCTTTTTTTTTCATACTATTTACCTTCTCTTTTTGAAAGCCCGTTTGTTGGCGTCGCTGTTACTGATGTTTAAAATTGCCTTTCCCTTAGTTTATTCATGTTTTTTTTTTGTTGTTCACTACTCTTATTTACATTAACATTTATTCTCTCCTTGCTTTCTTGGTCATTAAAAATACTTCTTTGTATTTGTATTTGCATTTCTTTTTATCACAACAGATTTCTCTGTGTGAAATTCGGGCTGCTTTCCCCAGGGAGAGCGCGTCGCTACACTACAGCGCCACCCTTTTTTTTGTAATTTTTCCTGCGTGCAGTTTTATTTGTTGTTCCTATCGAAGTGAATTTTTCTACAGAATTTTGCCAGAAACAACCCTTTTGTTGCCGTTGGTTCTTTTACGTGCGCTAAGTGCATGCAGCACACGGGATCTCGGTTTATCGTCTCATCCGAATGACTAGCGTTTAGACCACCACTCAAGGTCTAGTGGAGGGGGAGAAAATATCAGCGGCTGAGCCGTGATTCGAACTAGCGCGTTCAGATTCTCTCACTTCCTAGGCGTTCGCGTTACCTCTCTTACCTCTTTTCCTGCGCGCAGGAAAAAAAAAATAATAATAATGGGTGGCGCTGTAGTATAGCGACGCGCTCTCCCTGGGGAGAGCGGCCCGAATTTCACACAGAGAAATCTGTTGTGATAAAAAGAAATACAAATATAAATACAAATTGAAATACACGTATGAGAAAACGACCCACAACAACAGCAGTGATAAACCCAGACAAACTAAGCATTCTATAATGTGATATTAAAAACCTCACATATGATAGTCAGTCGTGTCCGACCATGACCATCAGAACAGCAGAGGATGCAAGTGCTGTTCCGACTATTTGGGCTAGAATTTGATTATAGTGGAGAGTGTCTTGCCCAAGTACATCCCCACTCTCTCGGCCAAGAGGGTTTTAGGACAGTCGGCGATGGGATGGTTCCCAAAGGCCAACTAGCCCACAAGGCTGCAGCACTAAGAGCCAGTGCAATTTTGCCTCCTAGTCTGAGAGTCATAGTCCTTCACAAAAGACTAAGCTGTAAATGGTTTCCCATTGACTGGAGAAACCATTGATAATACAGCTCTCACTTTAAAAACTCAACCAAAAAACAAACAACAACCAAAAACAAAACAAAACCAAACCAAAAAAGAAAAACAAGAAAAACAAAAACAAAGCCCATGGTCAGAAAACAAACAGACGAAGAATTTTCAACGCGGGCATGGCTCTCCCCTCTCCCCTCCCCACTACATCTACCCCTTTCTCTTCTTCGCTCTCTCACCTTTTTTTTCGTTCTTTGTCCTTCCCACTTTTCTTTGCTGAATCATTTCCCTTTTTTCGGCCAACGGAGAAAGGCACGTATAGCGCTATAAAAGAAGACACACACACACACACACACACACACACACACACACACACACACACACAGAGAGGAGCGAAGAAGAAGAAGAAGAAATCGACAATCTGTGATTTATGAACTTCCATGTAACTGATGGCACACACACAAAAAAAAGTTGCGTTGGGAAGGAGGGCTCAAGTGAGGGCAAGGGAAATTCCAAGCACACTGGAAGAAAAAAGAGGGGGACTTCCTATGATCTGACTGAGGATGTGATGGTTGAGATGTGCGGTTTGTACTAGTAGCGGAAGGCTCTGTCGATGATTATCGTCGCTGGTGACATGGGGTACGGTACAGTGTGTGTGGTGGTGTATGTGCCTCTGTGCGTCTGTGTGGTGTGTGTTTGCGTATGTGAAAGGGAGGGATGGAGAGAAAGAGAGAGAGAGACAGAGAGAGAGAGAGGGTGGGTGAGTGGGGGAGTATTCACTTGAGTCTGAAACGAGTGCAAGAGACAGCGATGAGGGGTAATGAAGTGTGTCTCTTCGGGAAACCATTGTTATTTGTGTCTTACATGAATGCGAGAGAGAGAGAGAGAGAGAGAGAGAGAGAGAGAGAGACAGAGACAGAGAGAGAGAGAGAGAGACAGAGACAGAGAGAGAGAGAGAGAGAGAACACTCAACACTGAAATGTTTAATGTCGTTAGCTGCAAAGCTCTAGTAGGTACAAATCAGAACATAAATGGTGCAAAACAGATAAAAATGGAATAGAAAGGGAAAACAGAATTGAAGCAAAATAAACGACTAAGGGACAAGCGACACTTTGTACTTTGTCATTAGCTCAAAAAGTACATGTGGCGGGGGATGGGGTGGGGAGGGGGGGTAGTGTGCCTTTTTTCAAGTCGTTTGTATCCAAGGTTTGGACAGTACACAGTACATACAATCCATATAATAATCATCTAAGCATGTGACATCGACTCACATCATATCAATACGAACACATAATAAGGTACATATAAATTATATAATAATTATTTTCTTCTTCTTCTTTGTTCGTATGCTGCAACTCCCACGCTAACTCGTATGTACACGAGTGGGCTTTTACATGTATGACCGTTTTACCCCGCTATGTAGGCAACCATACTCCGCTTTCGGGGGTGTATATGCTGGGTATGTTCTTG
>NC_134893.1:35518502-35541002 GCF_041734735.1 Babylonia areolata | reverse complement strand
TCGTGTCCGACAATGACCATCAGAACAGTAGAGGAGGCAACTGCTGTCCCAACTATCTGGGGCTAGAATTTGATTTCAGCGGAGAGTGACTTGCCCAAGTTACATCCCCACTCTCTCGGAAAAGAAAGTTTTAGGACAGTCGGCATTGGGATGGTTCCCAAAGGCCAACTAGCCCCCAAGGCTGCAGCACAAAGACCCAGTGCAACCTTGCCTCCTAGTTTGAGAGTGATAGTCTTTCACAAAAGACCAAGCTGTAAACGACTTCCCACTACAATGGATCATGGAAGAACAAACCATGGATCATACAGCTCTCACTTTGCTGTTGGCCCAACTGTAAGCTCATGTCAATCTGTGACATATACAAACAAAAAATATACATGTACAAAACTACAAACACACACACATACACACACACACACACACACACACACACACACATACTCACACGCGCGCACACACGCACACGCGCATACACACTCAACCACTCACAGAGCACACATACACAAATACAGAACACACACAAACATACGCATGCTCACACACACACACACACACACACACACACACACACACACACACACACACACACACACACACACACACACACACAATGTTGGGTTGATTGCATTAAATGAAATATTCTTGGGCTTGCCAATGATATTTGCATTTTACGCATTTTTCCCCCCAAATCGAAACATGCCAGCGGCCTCAACACTAAATCTGTTGACGTCACTCTCTCTCTCTTTCTCTTCTTTCACTCTCTCTATGCCCCCCCACCCCCACCTCTCTCTCTCCTTCACTCCCTCTCCCTTCTCTTTCTCAAACAAGCAAACATAAAAATGACTGCGACAAGGAGACATATGAGACTGTAAATTATCACAATGCTAATGCAAATTGAAAAAAAAGGCAGCAGTTGTGTTCATGGCATCCTCTCCACCTCCTCCTCCTCCTCCTCCTCATCATCATCATCAACTTCTTCTTCTTCTTCCCTCGTTTTCTTCTTCTTCATCTAGTTGGTTGTATGGACAGTTCTTGGCATCAGAAGTGATTACAAGATTTAACAGTCATTGATAAATCTCTCTCTCTCTCTCTCTCTCTCTCTCTCTCTCTCTCTCTCTCTCAACTATTGCGCAATTCTCTATCGAGTGCGTTTTTTTTTTCCTTTCTTTTTTTTTCCTCTCTGGAATATTGCATTTTGTATTGGTTTCTTGTCACAACATATTTTCTTGTGTGAAATATGGGCCACACTTCGCATTAGCATGTGCATTTGTTTCACTGTCAAAATGGATTCTTTCTCGAAACTTTGCCAGGGACAACTGAAAGAAGAAGAAGTAGTAGAAGAAGAAGAAGAAGCAGAAAATGAAGGAGGAGGAGGAGGGGGGAGACGGGGAGGAAGAGGGGGAGGAGGAGGAGGACGAGGAGGAGGAGGAGGGGAAAAGGAGAAGGGTAATGACGACGACAACGATGATGATGATGATGACGACGACGATGACGACGATGATGATGATGATGTTGATGATGATGTTGATGTTGATGATGCTGATGGTGGTGGTGGTGCTGCTGCTAATGATGATGATGTTGATGATGCTGAGGCTGATGACGATGTTGATGACGATGACGACGATGACGATGATGATGATGATAAAGTTATGCTGGGCGTGGTGCCTCACACAAAGAGCGGGCTGAGCACCCTTGCCAATAAAATGTAAACGAAGTCATAAATATTTTATTCCAACACAAAACATATTCTTCTTCTTTTTTTTTTTTTTTTTTTAAACAGCTACATTTTTTTTAATTCAGAAAAGTAACCAATTCGTCCTGACACGATATGCGCCAAGCTAAAATTTACGATAGCACACTGGAATATAAAAAAGTAGTTAAATTCCTTGGAGTACATCTTACATCAAATTTAACTTGGAATCATCACATCGATTACATTTTAACAAAGGCCAGGAAAACATTAAACTTCTTTCCATAACCCACCGAACGCTGACATGGATTTCAGGATCTTTAACGTGCGTATTTGATCTTCTGCTTGCGTATACACACGAAGGGGGTTCAGGCACTGGCAGGTCTGCACATATGTTGACCTGGGAGATCGTAAAAATCACCACCCATTACCCACCAGGCGCCGTCGTCGTGATTCGAACCCAGAACCCTCAGATTGAAAGTCCAACGCTTTAACCACTCGGCTATTGCGCCCGTCGTAAGCATGACAAACTAGTTATCCACTCTGAAGCGCAACTCGAATAAAGGGACGAAAACGTGGTATGCAAAGCTCACCCGCGCGCTTAAGCTTTGTGTGTGTGTGTGTGTGTGTGTGTGTGTGTGTGTGTGTGTGTACGTGTGCGTTCATGCGTGAGTGTTTCTTTGTGTGTGTGTGTGTGTGTGTGTGCGTGTGTGTGTGTGCGTGTGTGTGTCTGTGTGTGTGCGTTCATGCGTGAGTGTTTCTGTGTGTGTGTGTGTGTGTGTGTCACTCAATCCATGCCCAGTTCTGTTACTATTTCAAGTGCCCTTTTCTTTTTTCTGTTCATGCATAAACTGACCGACGCGTGATGCATCTCGCAAACAAGGGACCAGAACTGTATGTATAACATCACAGCACACGAAGCTACTACCTCTTCATCAACATCCTTGAAGAAAAGATCTCTCTCTCTCTCTCTCTCTCTCTCTCTCTCTCTCTCTCCGCCCCTCTCTCTCTACCTCCCTCCCTTTTCCCCCATCTCTCTCTCTCTCCTCCTCCTCTATCTCTTTCTCTCCCTCCTCTCTCCCTCCCTCTCTCTCTCTCCCCACTCTCTCTCTCTCTCTCCCTCCCTCTCCACCCCTCCTCTCCCTCTCTCCCCCCTCTCTCCCACCCTCTCTCTCCCCCCCCTTTCCTCGTCTCTCCCTCCCTCTCCCGCCACCCCCCCCCTCCCCTCTCTCTCAACTCTGTGTTCGGAGTTCTATCTGATCTCACTGTCTGATCTCACTGTCTGTCTCTCTGTATGAATGTCTGTCTATCCCTTTTACCATGCGTGCGTGCGTGCGTGCGTGTGTGTGTATGTGTGTGTGTGTGTGTGTGTGTGTGTGTGTGTGTGTGTGACCTCTGTTTTTTCTGTCTGTCACTCTTCTTGTCTGGGTCTCTGTCTCTTCTTCTCTCTTTCCCCCTTTCCCCTGTCTGTCTGTCCGTCTGCCTGTCTGCCTGTCTCTCTATGTCGATCAGGTTATTCAATTTCACGTGCCTTTCTTCAACAGAGCACACAGCAGTTTCCCCCTTTGTCCGTTTGTCTGTCTGTCTGTCTCTCTCTGTCCCCCCCCCCCCTCTCTCTCTCTGTCGATCACGTTATTCAATTTCACGCGCTTTCAACAGAGCACACAGCTCCTACCCCCCACCCCCACCCCCCTTCTCTGTCTGTCTGTCTGTCTGTTTCTCTCTGTTGATCACGTTATTCAATTTCACGTGCCTTTCTTCAACATCTCTCTCTCTCTCCTTCAACAGAGCACACGGCTCCAGCCAGTTTCCACAACGATGTCTGACCCACCTCATCAATGCTTCAGTGATTGTGGCCGATCCCGACTGTGCAAACTTTGGTGGACTGATTGTGGTGCAAGTTTAGACGATTACTTTTATTGTGCTGTGGAACTCGATTCCAGGGTAGTGTAGGTAGGTAGGTATTAGGGTATTGGCAGCTAATTTTGGAGTTTTGTTTGTTGGGGGAACATTTCAAAACTTCGCGGCTCAGTTCTTAACTTTCTTCTGAATGTATTTCTTTTCTGAATTTATTTTGTTTCGTTCGTTTCATTTCTGTGTTTACTGTTCTGTAAAATGGACAACAGCAAGACTCCAACAGTTGAGATCTTGACATTTCGGGAGTACGTTTACACTCAACCTTAATAAGGGAGGAGAGGGGGGGGGGGGGGGGAGACACCAATAGTCATTTTATCACAATTTACAATTATGTTTTATATAGCGCTTTCGAACATCACAAAGCGCTTTACAATGCTACATCAGTCAAATTCAAGCCAAACTACACACACACACACACACACACACACACACACACACAAACTGAAGACATAGATGTGGGTCCATAGAATACAGCCTGTGGGATGGACTGGCTTTTAATCATGTAGAGACTGCCTGCAAAGAAATTTGTTCAATGATGGACGGTAAAGTAATGAAGAAGGCAATGAATGAATTCCAGGTTTGAAGAACTGATGACTTAAAAAAAGCTCTCCAGACGAGTTTCTCTCTGTGGAACTTGGGAACGAAACAAATTCTACGAAACAGATTCTACCATTAACAGAAGACCTCGAAGGTCGGAATATTCTGCGTCCATGAAAACAGAGACTTGAGATATTGTAGTTTACTCTCTGTTCGACAGGAAACCGGCGTAATTCTTTAAAAATATACATATATGTATATTTTCAAAGGTGTACAGTGATGGGGGAGCAGAAGAGAGGAGTCCACAGATAGAAGAATTGTTGTGCTTTTGTGTTATCTTCATTCAATATGTTGTTACACTGAATCTCAAAGACTGACGCCAATAGGTCGTTATACTCACCCCTTTCATGGGACAGGTCACCTCCATAACAGACATCACTCAGTGAGGATTCCACCTGCCTCCGATCGCTGTCTTGTAAAGGGTTAAACTGATCCTCCACACGCTTTCTTGTATTGTTCTAATGTCAAGTGCATATGCTTTAGTAACCTGACAATTGAGCATATAATTTTTCACTGTAGCTTGATGAAGCCTTTTGTACACGAAAGTGTGTCTTCACAAGTGACTGAGAACGTTGATGTTTTTGACTTTTTGCATTCATTATCAGTTGTTTCGCTTGTCAGTTTAACGACTTCTCTTTTACGAAGTCCTTTAAGTAATTTCTTGTAACTGTATTTAGAGGGGTTTTTTTTTCTTCCAAATTTCACCCACATTTTTACCCTCATTTGCCCAGTTTCCCCCAACCCTCCATTCATCCACATCTCCCACCCCTTCTAACCGATAATACTCAGATGTATTCATAAATACTTTAACAAAATGTCTTCAATCACCGATATGTGTGACGGGACATTAAACAAAACTTCCTCCTCCACACGCTTTCTTGTCCTTCTCAACCCACCCTTAATCATCACTTCTTTTTTTTTAATTATGTATTTCACTTTAATTGATGGAAGAGTTGGTTGCCTGCACTTGTTTTCATCCCGTTTCATCTCTCTGTCTCTCTCTCTGTCTCTGTCTCTCTCTGTCTCTCTCTCTGTCTCTGTCTCTCTCTTTGTGTGTCTCTGTCTCTGTCTCTGTCTCTCTGTCTCTCTCTCTCTGTCTCTGTATCTGTCTCTCTGTGTCTCTGTATGTCTCTGTCTCTCTCTGTCTCTGCCTCTGTCTCTGTCTGTCTCTCTCTCTCTCTCTCTCTCTCTCTCTGTCTGTCTGTCTTTCTACAAGGCATGACCCAGCGTTGAATCACGCTGCTGGTCAGGCATCTGCTGATTAGCAGATGTGGTGTGGCGTGTAATATTATGGATCTGTCCTAACGCAGCGAGGCTTCCTTGAGAAACTTATCTGAACTGAACTGAACTCTCTCTCTCTCTCTCTCTCTCTCTCTCTCTCTCTAAATATAGGTAGATAAGTACATATCATTTTCTCCACCTTGACATATTTCTAGACCTTATTAGACAACAACTCTGACATAAGTCGTAATCTCGTAATTTCCTTTTAAAAAAAATTCGCTATTGCGACACACATTCAGAAAAAAAGGAAAGAGACTGTCATAAAGACTGAGGGCGGTAAAGGAACGAATATATATATATACATACATATATATATATATATATATATATATATATATATATATATATATATATATATATATATATACAGAGAGAGAGACAAGACAAGACAAGACAAATTCTTTATTTCGAGGATAATAGCTATGCACTGGTGTGTTGTTGTTTTTTTACATCCAGTCCCCGCCCTGAATAGGGTCTACACTACACAGTATTTAATAAAATGAAAGCATGGTGTTAGTAGAGATACATAACAGAGGAAAAAATATACATAAATCAAAACAAAACAACCACCACACACACACACAAACACAAACACACGCACACACACACACACACGGCTTACAGGCACTAGCATGGTGTTAGTAAAATGCATAGGAAAAAAATATGAACAAAATGAAAGAAACAAACACACACAACACACACCGCACTACACACCAGAATGGGGGATAGAGGGTGAGGGGAGAGAGAGAGAGAGAGAGAGAGAGAGAGAGAGAGAGAGAGAGAGGAGAAGAGGAAGAGCAAGCGAGGGATTGTTTCACTTCATTCACGTAATAACAACTCATCACGTAGCCTGTCACAAGCTGTCAGGTGCAGAACGAAATCACAACGTGGGCAACAACAACAACAGCAACAACAACAAAAAAAAATCATCAGTCGGTGGACACACCTCGGAATTGGATAACGTCCCTGCAGAAGACAGCTGTCAACTGCTGGGCCCCCGCTATCTGGCCGCGTTTTGGACGCGTTGCTCGTGCTAGCTTGCTCCTTTTATTTCTCTCTCGCTCTCTCTCTCTCTCTCTCTCCTCGGATATGGGGGTGTTGTCATGCTGCGCATCTGGACAATCTTCTATAACATCTATGGAATTTGTTTCCACTTGTTCTTTTTTTTTCGCTGTTTTTTGTGTTTGTGTATTTGTTTGGAATTTTTCCTCCTTTATAAACCGCGTTACACAACTTTTTTTTAGGGGGTAGAGTAGGGTGAGGGAGACGGGCATATGTTGAAAAACTTTAAATTACCTCCCGTGCTTGCACAGATTTAAACGCAAACAGGTCATAAACATTCTAAACCTGCAGCCACGGTCATTTGTATGTATGTATGTATGTATGACTTTGAAAGAGAGGCGCGCGCGTGTGCCTGTCTGTGCATGTATGTGCGTGCGTGCGCGTCCAGGTTAAAAAAAAAAAAGAAAAAAAAAGTGTGCTGTTTGCTCTGCCAGCCCTGCTGCCGCAAGTGTCCATGAAAACATCTGAGACTGTCTTCTTAATCAGGCTCTTCGCCTTAATGATTCTTCAAAAGGACTCTTCTTCTTGATTAGGCTCTCCGTCTTAATCAGGATTTGAAAGAACTCTTCTTCTTGATTAGGCTCTTCGTCTTAATCAGGCTTTAAAAGGTCTCTTCTTCTTGATTTGGCTCTTCGTCTTAATCAGGCTTTAAAAGGACTCTTCTTCTTGATTAGGCTCTTCGTCTTAATCAGGCTTTAAAAGGACTCTTCTTCTTGATTAGGCTCTTCGTCTTAATGAGGCTTTAAAAGGACTCTTCTTCTTGATTAGGCTCTTCGTCTTAATCAGGCTTTAAAAGGACTCTTCTTCTTGATTAGGCTCTTCGTCTTAATGAGACTTTAAAAGGACTCTTCTTCTTGATTAGGCTCTTCGTCTTAATGAGACTTTAAAAGGACTCTTCTTCTTGATTAGGCTCTTCGTCTTAATGAGACTTTAAAAGGACTCTTCTTCTTGATTAGGCTCTTCGTCTTAATCAGGCTTTAAAAGGACTCTTCTTCTCCTTCGTCAATTCTTCTTAATAATCCTTCATCAATGTGAGGGGGTGGGGCGGATCAAGAGCCAGTTTGCTGACGCCGTGCTCAGTTATAAAGTTATACAGAGGCCCGTTTTAAGTGGTATTCTTTATCAGTGCGGCGACACCCTGTCAAAAATCGGTCAAGCGTGTTGGACTTCTGTTCCAATGTTTACCAGCGTTCAGGGTTCGAGACCCCCGTTTCCGCATTGTGTTGTGTGTGTCCTTGGGGGGGAGGGAAGTGGGGGCGGGGGGTTGGGGGAGGGGGGGGGGAGAAGGCAGTTTCCTCACTCCAGCCAGGTATGAATGGGTATCCGACTTCGCTTTGGGAAGGCTTAAACGGTGGCAGGAGAAGATTGCGCTCCTATCTTCCTCCGCCGAGCCTAAGGCAGAGTGAATACGAATACACTACTCTTATGTCTGTAAAAGGGGTATGGAGCATTAATCTAATCTTTACAGAGCAGCGCATATCGGAGTGGAGCTTCTCCCCTTCTACATACTCTGGTTATATACCTGTAAAGTTTGGAGCGTGCGTTTTTTGCGAATGTGGCAAGTGTATGTTCTTGAAAGTATGTGCTCAACTTTGCTTGACCGATTGCTTCGCCAATAGCTTTACCCCCAAAGCAGTCAATGCCCTGTCTCTCGAACAAATCCAGTATGATAAACAGAATTGCGCAATCAACAACCATCTACTTGAAGATCTAGTCATCAACCCCATCCACATGTAATATGCAAGCTTCTGTTCAAATGTGTGTGTGTGTGTGTGTGTGTGTGTGTGTGTGTGTGTGAGAGAGAGAGAGAGAGAGAGAGAGTTTGTGAGAGTTTATGTGTGTGTTGTGTGTGTGTGTGCGTGTGCGTGCATGTGTGTGTGTGTGTGTGTGTGTGTGTGTGTGTGTGTGTGTGTGTGTGTGTATGTGTGTGTGTGTGAGAGAGAGAGAGAGAGAGTTTGTGAGAGTTTGTGTGTGTGTGTGTGTGTGTGTGTGTGTGTGTGTGTGCAGTGCGTGCATGTGTGTGTATGCACAAGTTTTTATATTGATATGCACTTGTATGTATCCTAATTTCTACTGTATCTGTGTTTGTGTATGATTTTCGATTTATGTTTATATCTTGTTATGTACTATCCCCCCAAATATTCCTTGAGACTCCGGTACACTTGGTAACAAAGACATATTCTATTATATTCTACTCTATAGCGTTTTACTTATGGTGCGAGTGTAACTGCATTCTTTAAAAGTATGCGCTCAATTCTGCTTCGCTGCAGTATTCTTTTCCCTCTTCAGCCTGGAATTAAGGCTGTATATTTCCCTTGCTGTTCTTTTCCAGCTCCGTAGTCGAAGCGGTTCCAGGAATGACAGGTCGGAGATCTTCACCCTGGGTCGTTGATTCCCAAAGCGGGGTTACATTACACAACATGTCTTGATTGGTGAGCCATCATTATGCTGACAATCCAATTAAAAGCTGGGCGAAAAAAGGATTTCGATTATCATCCTGATGTTTTCATTTGTGGACTCTCTGTCAAGAAATGCCCTCATAACGACATTCAAAAGAGAGACATTATTCTTTGAGGATTCAACGGGGAAATGAACCGGGATTAAATTAGCATTGCCTTCTCTCTCTCTCTCTCTCTCTCTCTCTCTCTCTCTCTCACACACACACACACACACACACACACACACACACACACACACACACCACACATATACGCACGCATGCACGCACGCTCTCTCTCACACACACACACACATACTCTCTCTCTCATACACACTCACACACACACACACACACACACACACACACACACACACACACACACACACACAAACACACACACAAACACACATGCCGCATAAAACAGGGTACACGCACGTGCAAATACGCAAGGTTCCAAAATATTCATTCATTCGTTCATCAAAACATTTCCTATAAGGTATGTCTCTTTTTTTTCCTTCTTAGTTTTTCCCAGGGTCCGTCCAATGTGCCAAGAAAAGCAAAACGCTAGAGAAAAATCTAAAAAGGTGTAACTCAATTCAAGGCACAGCCTACAGCAGTGACATGACATGGCGTTCTTTTTTTCTTTTTCTTTTTTTACCAAAAATAATGCTGTTTGCTTTTTTCTGCTGGTTTGTTGTTGTTGTTATTTGTTGGAGGGGGGGGGGGGGGAGGGGGGGGTGTGATGGGGGGGGAGGGGGTGGGAGGGAGGGGGGAGGGGGGTGGGGGTGGGGGGGGGGGGTGACGCGAGACTGGACATACGTTTCCTTAGGCCAGACATGGTAGCTATTTTAAAAACAGTTTTATTCTAAATTATGATGATGATGATGATTATGATTATTATAAGTGGATATTGTTAAGTATCACCCAAAATTCACAAAAAAATGTAACACACACACACACACACACACACACACACACACACATATATATATATATATATATACACTCTTCATGCACCAGTTGCCATGGAACTGATCCAAAAAAAAAAAAAAAAGCTACATAACTACAAAACCATTATAGGTACTTTACGTTTTCTTTGTTTTTGATTTATTATTACCTGAACTCATTTTGGGACAGCCGATTCAAAGTGAAAGTTCTTTTGTCACAGCTGTTTATTTATTCATTTTTTTTTTTAAATCAAGAACAGAAAGTGTAATGCTATCCCAAGGAAGAAATATCCACCCATGATAATAAATAATCAGAAGTTAGAATAAAACTGTTTTAGAAATACCTGCCATGTCTGGTTGATGGGAATTATAGTTCGATCTTTGTCAATCACTTCATAAGAGGTGAATTCCCCCTTTTCACAGTTTGAGTCTTGGCGACACGAGATCAGTGTAGCAAGATTAGCATGCACAACCGGTACATACTTTGGATACGTTTCGGTGGTCTAAATGATTTCGTTGAACAAAACCTCAAAGTTATGAAATTCCAATGAGGGGAATTCAAAATTAATGAACAACACCTGCTGACGTATTATACTGACCGATAAGCTCACTGTTATTGATCTCAGTTGGGTTACGCTGCTGGTCAGGCATCTGCTTGGCAGATGTGCTGTAGCGTATATGGATTTGTCCGAACGCAGTGACGCCTCCTTGAGCTACTGAAACTGAAACTGAAACTGATCTCAGTGAAGTGACGGTCTTTCAACGACAACCATATTCGTCTGCAGTAGTGTAGGGGTTAAAGATTAATATTTTTTTCTTTTTCTTTAGATCAATGATCTTCACTCTGAATCATTGATGACGCGCCTTGTTGTAGTGAAATCATGGTGTTTGATTAGAAGAGATTGGCGTTAAGTCGAAGTGAAGAAATAATTCGGTTTATTTGTTTTATTAGTCATTTGCATTAGTTCGCGCCAAAAGAATGGGATTATTTGCCAACTCTCTCTCTCTCTCTCTCTCTCTCTCTCTCTCTCTCTCTCTCAGCCTATCTGCCTGCCTTCCCCTCTCTCTCTCTCTCTCAGCCTGTCTGCCTGCCTTCCCCCCCCCTCTCTCTCTCTGTGTGTGTGTGTGTGTGTGTGTGTGTGTGTGTGTGTGTGTGTGTGCTTGCGTGTGCGTGCAGGGGGGAAGGGGGGGGAGGGAAAGAAAAGAATTCAATCCTGTAAAATGATACTGGATTAAATTCGTTAGTTTCAAATACAAGATAAACAAAGCGTTTCCGAACATTAACCATTTCAAATGTTATATAAGGTCTAATAGGGAGGGGGGGGGGGAACAGCAACAAAGAATCAAAACAAAACAAAAACAACAACAATCAATCATTTATGTCAAAAACATGCCACACAATAGATTTACGGTCAACAGGCGTTTTACAAGTCTCTTGTTGAAATATAATGACAAATGTAAAGATTACACATACATAGTGTTTTGTATAAATATGACAGTGTTTGCTGTGTTACTTATAAAGATAAGGCGTTTAAATCGAAGAGCTTGTACAGCAACAACAATTATAGATAGATAAGGCGTTTAACCCTTTCACCGCCAAGCTCGCATTTATGCACAGGCGTGGTAGAGGACCCATGTCACTAAAAGGTGACCATTCATCGGTCTGTTATCCATGAACCTACTGCTCTTAATGTTCAGTGGTAGGATAGGCCATATTTTATATACATCGCAGAGGGAATCCGCAGCTAATTTTAACCACTGTCTTTTTTGTGTTTATACCACAAGGGAATTTTGTACTCTAAATTGACTGGCGGTGAAAGGGTTAAAAAGCGAAGAGCTTGTAGCAGCAACAACAACAATAGATAGATAAAGCGTTTAAAAAGCGAACAGCTTGTAGCAGCAATAACAACAATAGATTGATAAAGCGTTTAAAAAGCGAAGAGCTTGTAGCAGCAACAACAACAATAGATAGATAAAGCGTTTAAAAAGCTAAGAGCTTGTAGCAGCAATAACAACAATAGATAGATAAAGCGTTTAAAAAAGCGAAGAGCTTGTAGCAGCAATAACAACAATAGATAGATAAAGCGTTTAAAAAGCGAAGAGCTTGTAGCAGCAATAACAACAATAGATTGATAAAGCGTTTAAAAAGCGAAGAGCTTGTAGCAGCAATAACAACAATAGATAGATAAAGCGTTTAAAAAAGCGAAGAGCTTGTAGCAGCAACAACAACAACAATAGATAGATAAAGCGTTTAAAAAAGCGAACAGCTTGTAGCAGCAACAACAACAACAATAGATAGATAAAGCGTTTAAAAAGCGAAGAGCTTGTAGCAGCAACAACAACAACAATAGATAGATAAAGCGTTTAAAAAAGCGAAGAGCTTGTAGCAGCAACAACAACAACAATAGATAGATAAAGCGTTTAAAAAAGCGAAGAGCTTGTAGCAGCAACAACAACAATAGATAGATAAAGCGTTTAAAAAAGCGAAGAGCTTGTAGCAGCAACAACAACAATCTCTGTGACAACTTCGCGACTTTCATTTCTCTACGTGCATCCCTTTTCTTGGGGCCATGGCCTTCATGAATAAAACATCTGAGCCAAAGTGTGTGCGTGCATGGGTGTGTGCATGGGTGTGTGCGTGGGTGTGTGCGTGGGTGCGTGCGTGCGTGCGTGGGTGGGTGCGTGGGTGGGTGCGTGCGTGGGTGCGTGCGTGCGTGGGTGCGTGCGTGCGTGCGTGCGTGCGTGGGTGGGTGCGTGCGTGCGTGCGTGCGTTGCGTTGTGTTGTGTTGTGTGTGTGTGTGTGTGTGTGTGTGTGTGTGTGTGTGTCTGCCCCTCTCTCTCTCTCTCTCTCTCTCTCTCTCTCTCTCTCTCTCTGTGGTGTGTTTGTCTGCGCGTACGCAAGCGTATGTCTATGTTTGTGTACATGCACGCGCGCGTACATGTACATGCTTCGTTTGCGTCATCAATGAGTGTTTTTACGTGTGTGCGCACATGCGTGCTTATGTTTCATGTTCACGCTCGTGCAAATTCAATACGTGTGTTTACAAGTATCAACGTGTGTGCGCGCGTGCTTGTATGTATGTATGTATGTCGCTTGTATACATGCACGCACGCTCACGCACGTGCGTGTGCGTGTGTGTGTGTTTGTGTTTGTGCGTGTGTGTGTGTGTGTGTGTGTGTGTGTGTGTGTGTGTGTGTGTACGTGCACGCACCTTAAAAAAGAAAAAAAAAAGAATACATAATCTGTAAAAATAAAAAGAAAAAAAAAAAAAAAAAAAGTAAATCAACCCCTCCCTCCTTACAGTCACCTTCATCCCCCATCATCGTCCTCACACATTGCCAGACTAACTTCTTTTTCTTCTTTTTTTTTTTTTTTTAAAGGAACAAAAAAAAAGAAAAAAAAAGAAAAAAGGACATCGGAATACATATGCGGCCAGTCACACCTAAAACGTCCCCGAGGTCCCCCACAAAAAGTCAGGGAGACCACCACAGGGCACTCGTAAACATAACTCCCCAATGCCTCTCTGTCTCCTCTTCTCCTGGGCAATCTTGGACCCAATCACCCCCCTCCGCTTCCCCTCCACGCCCACTGCCCCTCCCCCCATCTCTCTCTCTCTCTCTCTCTCTCTCTCTCTCTCTCTCTCTTCTTTCTCCTCTGTTCCTCCACTTCCCCTGTCTTCCCCTCTCTCTTTCTTCCTCCTCTACCTCACCCTCACACCCCCCCTCCTCTCTCTCTTCTTCCTCCTCTACTCCTCTCTCCCCTATCTTTCTGTCTCATACTCTACGCCTTCCCCTCCCTTATCTCTCTCTCTTCTTCCCCACACCCCTCCCCTTCCTCTCTCTCTTCTTCTTCTTCTTCCTTCTCCTCCTCTACACTTACCCCTCTCTTTTCGCTTCCCTCCTTCCGCCTCTCCTCCTCTGTCTGTCTGTCTGTCTGTCTGTCTCTCTCTCTTCTTCTTCCTCCTCCTCCTCCACACTTCCCACCCCTCCCTTATCGCTTCCCTCCTTCCGCCTCTCCTCCTCCTCTCTCTCAGTGTCTGTCTGTCTGTCTGTCTGTCTCTCTTCTGCTTCTCCTTCTTCTTCCTCCTCCTCCTCCACACTTCCCACCCCTCCCTTATCTCTTCCCTCCTTCCGCCTCTCCTCCTTTCTCTCTGTGTCTCTGTCTGTCTGTCTGTCTCTCTCTTTCTCTCTCTCATATTCTTCTTCCTTCTCCTCCTCTACACTTCCCACCCCTCCCTTATCTCTTCCCTCCTTCCGCCTCTCCTCCTCCTCTGTCTGTCAGTCTGTCTGTCTCTGTCTCATCTTCTTCTTCTTCTTTTTTTCTTCTTCTTTTTCTTCCTCCTCCTCCTCTACACTTCCCACCTCTCCCTTATCTTTTTCCTTCTATCTCCTGTACACTCTTGAGCACCGACCCAGCGCCCCGGCCTCCCACACACTTGCCGGACTCGACCTCGGCTCGGTACTTAAGGGGTCCGTTTGAACTGCGCATGAGATACAGCATCATGAATACCATTAAGAGCAATGCTGGACCACCCAGAATTGTGACATTATCACGTACATGTGTGTGTGCGTGCGTGCGTGCGTGCGTGTGTGTGTGTGTGTGTGTGTGTGTGAGACAAGCGGTGTCATGAATCTCATCAGTGAGAGAGAGAGGGAGAGAGAGAGAGATAGAGATCGAGCGAGTCAGACATACATACATACAGACAGACAGACAGACAGACACAGAGACAGAGATAATACAGACAGAGAGGGAGAGAAAGGGAATAAGGGAAATGAAGAGACACGGGTGGAGAGGGACAGAGAGACAGACAGACAGACAGACAGACAGACAGACAGACAGACGGACAGACAGACAGACAGAGACAGAGACACAGAGAGAGATACAGATACGGAGATAGACAGAAACAGAGACAGAGAGAGAACCAGAGATACTATATGATAGTCAGCCGTGTCCGACTATGACCATCAGAACAGCAGAGGAGGCAACTGCTGTTCCGACTATTTGGGCTAGAATTTGATTACAGTGGACAGTGTCTTGCCCAAGTACATCCCCACTCTCTCGGCCAAGAGGGTTTTAGGACAGTCGGCGTTGGGATGGTTCCCAAAGGCCAACTAGCCCACAAGGCTGCAGCACTAAGAGCCAGTGCAATTTTGCCTCCTAGTTGAGTCATAGTCCTTCACAAAAGACTAAGCAGTAAATGGTTTCCCATTGACTGGAGAAACCATTGATAATACAGCTCTCACTTTGCTGTTGGCCCAAATGTAAACTTATGTCAATCTGTGATACAAGCCGAGTGTTGGGCCTAACCAGAGACCAGAGATAGACAGAAACAGACAGAGCGAGAGACAGAGACAGAGTAAGAGCCAGAGACAGAGAGTGGTGAGGGAAGGAGGACGAGGAGGAGGTGCTGTGGGGGCGGGAGATGGGTGTGGGGTGGGGGCAGGGGGGTCGGGGGGGGGGGGGAGGGACAGAGGTTGTCCATTTGGCTTGATCGGTGCATGGGTTCCCCCACCCTCCATCCGCTCCCCCGTGGGCGGCGCGGGTTGTCAACGCACAGAGATAATAATTAGTGAAAGGGTACTTGTGAAGCTGTGTGATCAGTATTGTATTGAATGGTACTGTATTGCATTGTATTGCATTGTATTGCATTTCTCTTTTTTCTGTGTGAAATTCGGGCTGCTCGCCCCAGGGAGAGTGCGTCACCCATTTGTATGTTTTCCTACGTGCAGTTTTTCTTTTTTGTTGTTGTTTGGGTTTTTTGTGGGGTTTTTTTTTGTTTTGTTTTTTGGGGGGGGGGGTATTTTTTTTTTTTTTTTTCCTATCGAAGTGGATTTTTCTACAGAATTTTGCCAGGGACAACCCTTTCGTTGCCGTGGGTTCTTTCACCTGCGCTAAGTGCATGCTGCACACGGGCCCTCGATTTATCGTTTCATCCGAATGACTTAGCGTCCAGACCCGCCACCACTCAAGGTCTAGTGGAGGGGGAGAAAATATCAGCGGCTGAGCCGTGATCTGAACCAGCGCGCGCAGATTCTTACGCTTCCTAGGCGGACGCGTTACCTCTTGACCATACCCTGCTTTGCATAGAAGGGACGCAGGCTGGTGAGTTATGTTATGACCTCCTTGTCCTGTTGGTGATGTTGATGTGGGCGGTGTATGGACGGGAGAATCACACTAAAATACATGAGGAGTGGGGGGGGGGGGGGGGGGGGGTGATGGGGAAAAGGAATGGCCGAGGTGGGGCCCGGGGGCGAAGGGGTGTCGTTTTGAGCCAACGTTTTTTTGTTTGTTTTTTGTTTTGTTTTGTTTCTTTTTTATCTGCCATTCGTGCTTGTGTGTGTGTGTGTGTGTGTGTGTGTGTGTGTGCCGTGGAAGCTGCGATACATAGACTAGAAATGAGTGTGTGGAGGAGGGGGGGTAGAGGAGGTGCAGGGTAATGTGTGTGTGTGTGTGTGTGTGTGTGTGTGTGTGTGTGTGTGTGTGTTGGAGCTCATGTACGTTTATATGTATTTGACTATGCTTTCATATCTTTGAAACTGCGTGTTTGGTGCATATCTGTTATGCATGTGTGGGTGTATGTGTGAATGTGTGTCTTCATGTTTTACATTTATTTGCTTATTTATCATCATTGTTGTCTTATTTATTTATTTATTTATTTATTTATTATTATTATTATTATTATTATTATTATTATTATTATTATTATTATTATTATCATTATTATTATTATTATTATTATTTTATTATTATTTTCATTACTACTACCTTTTTTTAATATCATAATTATTATTTATTTATTTATCTATTTATCTTTTTTTTCTCAAGGCCTGACTAAGCGCGTTGGGTTACGCTGCTGGTCAGGCATCTGCTTGGCAGATGTGGTGTAGCGTATATGGATTTGTCCCAACGCAGTGACGCCTCCTTGAGCTACTGAAACTGAAACTCGTGCTTGATTTCTGCCATCACTGTAGAACGGTTGGTGTCACAAGCGATGCGCCTGACTCGGAAAGGAGCGTCCATGATTTCGATTTTTCTTTCTTTTTTTTCTTCCTCCTCTACCCCTCTACTCTCCTCTCTCTCTCTCTCTCTGTTGTGACAAATACGCAAAACAGTACAATACAATGCCATGAAATACAATGCAATACAATGCAGTGTAATACTATACAATGCAATACAATGCAGTGTAATACTATACAATGCAATACAACACAATGAAACATATCCATTAGATACAATACAATGCAATACAATGCAGTGCAGTGCAATACATTACAATACAATGTACTGCAATACTATATAATACTATACAATGTAATACAATGCAATGCAATGCGATACAATGTAATGGAATCTAATACAACACAACGCAATCAATGCAGTGCAATGCAATACAAAGTAACACAGCACAGCACAGCACAGCACAGCACAGCACAGCACAGCACACCACAGCACAGCACAGCACAGCACAACACAGCACAACACAACACAACACAACACAGCACAGCACAGCACAGCACAGCACAACACAACACAACACAACACAACACAACACAACACAACACAGCACAGCACAGCACAGCACAGCACAACACAGCACAGCACAGCACATCACAACACCCGCTCACCGAAGGACTGACCGCGGCAAAAACAAAACAAAACAAGACAACAATACCACCATACCCCAACCAGATGTTGTAACCAGGCACTTGCACCTCCCCCACCCCCTCTCCACCCTCTACCACACCGTTCCCACCCGCCCCTCGCCCCCCCCCCCCTCCATCCCCCTCCCTCCCCCTACCACTCTCCACACTCCCATCAACGGAAGTCGAGTCTTAACCACTAATCCACCGCCCAGGGCACCCACCACCACAGGAACATTTCCATTAGTGTCAAAGAAAATCAAATGACTCACTCTCCGTCTCTCTCTGTCTCTCTGTCTCTCTGTGTGTCTCTGTGTGTGTGTGTCTCTCTCTGTCTCTGTGTGTCTCTGTCTCTCCCCCTCTCTGTCTTTATCTCTGTCTGTCTCTCTCTCTCGGTATTGTAATGGGGTATATATATATATATATATATATATATATATATAAGAAAAAAAGAAAAAAAAGAAAGAAAGAAAGAAGAAGAACGTTCACATACGCTTTCATCAGGGGCCTTGGCGTATACATGAATAAACCCTCTCTCTCTCTCTCTCTCTCTCTCTCTCTCTCTCTCTCTCTATTTCTCTCTCTCTGCCTGTTTGCCCGTCTGCATGCCTCTGTGGTGTGTGTGTGTGTGTGTGTGTGTGTGTGTTCATTGTGTGTGTGTGTGTGTGTGTGTGTGTGTGTGTGTGTGTGTGTGCGTGTGTGTGTGCGTGCGTGCGTGCGTGCGTGTGTGTGTGTGTGTGTGGGTGGGGATGGGGAGAGGGGTGTGAATGGGTGGGTGACATGTGGGCATGCATCAACCACCGCGTATTTTGTGCTACCTTGCTTCCACATGGATCGATATTGCCATCGGGGGTTTAAGCGGAGGATGTGAATTCTGAACGGCTAAATCTAATCTTCCTCACTACCCTGTCGGCGTTTCGTGGACAAGACTCTCTCCTTCCCCGCTTATTTCGATCCCAACCCAACGGGTAAATAAATATCGTGTATGAGAGAGCAGTGAGGGGGTGAACTAAGATTAACAATTTGGATTCTAATCCTATTTCAGACAGACTCAGCTCTTTCGTATTCTGTCATGGGCTCTGCTGTCGAAGAACAACGGCGTTTGGATATGATCCAAGATGCAACAGTATAATATTACATTATTGTATTATTGGATTACTCTCTCTTTTTTTTCTTTTTCTTTTTTCCTTTTCTTTTTTCTTTCTTTTTTTTTTCTTTTTTTTTTTTTGTCACAACATATTTCTCTGTGTGAAATTCGGGCTGTTCTCCCCAGGGAGAGCGCGTCGCTGCATTGAGAGTGCCACCGTTGTTTTTTTGGTTTTTTTTCCCTGCCTTTTTTTTTCTTATTTGTTTTCTTCAAAATTTTGCCAGGGACAACCCTTTTGTTGCCGTGGATTCTTTTATGTGCGCTAAGTGCGTGCTGCACACGGGACCTCGGTTTATTGTCTCATCCGAATGACTAGCGTGCAGACCACCACTCGAGGTCTAGTGGAGGGGGAGAAAATACTGGCGACTTTGCCGTGATTCGAACCATTGCGCTCAGATTCTCTCGCTTCCAAGGCGGACGCGTTACCTCTAGGCCATCACTCCACGTCACTCACTTCAAATCGGCCAAAGTGAGCATTCCAGGATTTTCCGACGACTGAACAATAGCCTGGACAAACAGTAGGGAGGTTGTATTGGACGAGGAGGACGTTTGTACCTCTGCACCGGCTAAAGCCCCAGTATTTATTACGCACGTGCCAACCAGACAAGCATGTGTGTGCGTGCGTGCGTGCGTGTGTGTGTGTGTGTGTGTGTGTGTGTGTGTGTGTGTGTGTGTGTGTGTTTGGGTGCATGTGAGTGTGTGTGTGTGTGTGTGTGTGTGTGTGTGTGTGTGTGTGTGTTTCCGTGCATGTGTGTATGTGTATTTGTGTGCATATGTGTGTGCGTATGTGTGCGTGTGTGTGTCTGTGTGTGTGTGTGCGCGCGCGTGTGCGTGTGTGTGTGTGTGTGTGTGTGTGTGTGTGTGTTTGCGCGCGCGTGTGTTTGCGTGTATGTGTGTGTCTGTGTGTACGTGTTTATAAAGGTTAAGGTTAACAACCCTATGAAGAGCAACAAAAGCAATGCCTTCCGCTGGCTTCCCGGGCAGATGTGATTGCAGAACGTGGGTGGTCAAACAAACACAACACACAACGAAACACAAACAAAAGACCTCCGCGAAAACAAGGCAACATCAATCCATAAAAAATGCAGGAGAAAAGGAAGGAAGGAAGGAAGGAAGGAAGGAAATTATATGGATATCGAATATGGGCCTCGCTAACTCGATACTCTGTCCACAAAGAAAAGAGATCGTTTCGGGGTGTGTGTGTGTGTGTGTGTGTGTGTGTGTGTGTGTGTGTGTGTGTGTGTGTGTGTGTGTGTGTGTGTGTTTCAATGTATGTGTATGGGTGTGTGTGCGTGTGTGTGTCTCTGTGTGTATGTTTATGTGTAAATATGTATGTGTGTGTGTGTGTGTGTATGTGTGTGTGTGTGTGTGCTGATATATATATATATATATATATATATATATATATATATATATATATATAGAGAGAGAGAGAGAGAGAGAGAGAGAGAGAGAGTGAGAGAGAGAGAATGTGAATGTGTATATGTGACAGAGAGAGACTGAGAAAGAGAGAGAGATAGGGTGGGTGGTGGGGGGTGGGGAGTATATGTTCGTGTGTATGATATATGTATGTTGTGGATGTGTATAATGTGGTGTGTGTGTGTGTGTGTGTGTGTGTGTGTTTTATGTCTATGTGCGTGCGTGCGTGCGTGCGTACGTATGTGCAGCGCAGCGCACGTGCTTAGGTGGAAGATGATGCATGTAGGATGCAAAATGTGGCAAGACGCGGGCAAGGGCTATCATTAGCTTCTGTCTGTGGACCGCTTGTTAACCTGCACTTCCAGGTCAGGTCCTGTTATTAGCGGAGTTCTTGTCACAGACTTTGGCTTTTAAAAAAATATTTTTTAAAGGAGACACGACAAACTGGGAGACATGGGAGAGGCTGAAGAGGTGGGGAAGGAGGAGGAGGAGGGAGGAGGGAAGGACAAAGGGCAATCGCACAGATACGCGCACACACGCGAACGCGTGCGGTGTGTCACACGCATCATCATACACATAATCGTGTGCGTGCATTTTCATCATACGTATACACACGTACGTTACCCACCACACAAGGCAGCACAGACATAGTGAGAGAGTCGCTACACAGACACACAGACACATGCCACATCACACAACATCACACACACACACACACACACACACACACACACACACACACACACACACACACACAGTGACAAAAATAAGATTCTGCCTGGATATGACATGGTTTCTTGGTTCAAGGAAATTATCCTGTCATTTCATGGAAAACGTAATGGTGTGGAAAAGAAAGTGAAGCGAGAGAGAGAGAGAGAGAGAGAGGGAGAGAAAGGGAGAGAGAGAGGGACACACGTAATGGTGAGGAAAAGAAGGTGAAGGAAGAAGAAGAAGAAGAGAGAGAGGGGGGGGGGGACATACACACAGATAAAGAGAGAGACATACAGACAGAGACAGACAGGAGAGAGATAGAGAGGGAGAGAGAGAGAGAGGGACATACACACAGATAAAGAGACAGAGACAGACAGGAGAAAGAGAGAGAGGGAGGGACATACACACAGAGAAAGAGAGAGAGAGACAGAGAGAGACAGACACAGAGAGAGGGGGGGCATACACACAGAGAAAGAGAGAGAGACAGACAGGAGAGAGAGAGAGAGGGAGAGAGAGAGAGAGAGGGACATACACACAGATAAAGAGACAGAGACAGACAGGAGAAAGAGAGAGAGGGAGGGACATACACACAGAGAAAGAGAGAGAGAGACAGAGAGAGACAGACAGAGAGAGAGGGGGGCATACACACAGAGAAAGAGAGAGAGACAGACAGGAGAGAGATAGAGAGGGAGAGAGAGAGAGAGAGGGACATACACACAGATAAAGAGACAGAGACAGACAGGAGAAAGAGAGAGAGGGAGGGACATACACACAGAGAAAGAGAGAGAGAGACAGAGAGAGACAGACAGAGAGAGGGGGGGGGGCATACACACAGAGAAAGAGAGAGAGACAGACAGGAGAGAGATAGAGAGGGAGAGAGAGAGAGAGAGGGACATACACACAGATAAAGAGACAGAGACAGACAGGAGAAAGAGAGAGAGGGAGGGACATACACACAGAGAAAGAGAGAGAGAGACAGAGAGAGACAGACAGAGAGAGGGGGGGGCATACACACAGAGAAAGAGAGAGAGACATACAGACAGAGACAGAGAGGGAGAGAGAGAGAGAGAGGGACATACACACAGATAAAGAGACAGAGACAGACAGGAGAAAGAGAGAGAGGGAGGGACATACACACAGAGAAAGAGAGAGAGAGACAGAGAGAGACAGAGAGAGACAGAGAGAGAGGGGGGCATACACACAGAGAAAGAGAGAGAGACAGACAGGAGAGAGACACAGAGAGAGAGAGAGAGAGACAGAGAGAGAGAGACATACACACAGAGAAAGGGGGAGAGAGACAGACAGGAGAGAGAGAGAGAGATACAGAGAAAGAGAGAGAGACAGAGACAGACAGACAGGAGAGAGAGCGAGAGAGAGAGAGAAAGAGAGAGAGAGAGACAGGGAGAGAGAGAGAGAGAGAGTGGGGGGGGACACACGTAATGGTGTGGAAAAGAAGGTGAAGGAAGAAGAAGAAGAAGACGAGAGAGAGAGAGAGAGAGAGAGAGAGAGAGAGAGAGAGAGAGAGAGAGAGAGAGAGAGGGACGTACACACAGAGAAAGAGAGACAGACAGAGACAGGAGAAAGATATATATATATATATATATATATATATATATATATATATATATAGATAGATAGATATAGATAG
>NC_134893.1:35501002-35513502 GCF_041734735.1 Babylonia areolata | reverse complement strand
TGGACAGGCTTGACGCTCGGTGACGCCCTGAGGAAATCAGAAAACCGTGAAGAGTGGAGAGGGGTGGTGGCCAGGTCAGCAGCGGTGCCCCAACGGTCTGAACCCAGACTACGGGAGAGGTGAAGGTGAAGGTGAAGGTGACCAACACCATCACCACCACCAACACAATCTCTCCTACCTGTCATTATCCTCATCATGGCGACAACCACAACCACACGCGCACCAAATCCCACCACCACAACACCACCACACCATCACACCACCACATCATCACACCACCACACCATCACACCATAACACCACCACACCATCACACCACCACGCCATCACACGATCACACCACAACACCACAACACCATCACACCACCACACCACACCACCTCCACACCACCACACCTCACACCACCACACCATCACACCACCACGCCACCACACCATTACACCACCACACCACCACACCAACACACCACCACACCATCACACCACCACACTATCACGCCACCACACCATCACACCACCACACCATCACACCAAAACACCACCACACCATCGCACGACCACACCACCACACCATCACAGCACCACATCACCACAACATCACGCCACCACACCACCACACCATCACACCATCACACCACCACACCACGCGAGAGAATCTGAGCGCTGGTTCGATTCACAGCTCAGCCGCCGATATTTTCTCCCCCTCCACTAGACCCTGAGTGGTGGTCTGGACGCTGGTCATTCGGATGAGACGATAAACCGAGGTCCCGTGTGCAGCATGCAATTAGCGCATGTAAAAGAACCCACGGCAACAAAAGGGTTGTTCCTAGCAAAATTCTGCATAAAAAATCCACTGCGATAGGAAAAACAAATAAAACTGCACGCAGGAAAAAATACAAAAAAATGGGTGGCGCTGTAGGGAACCGACGCGCTCTCCTTGGGGAGAGCAGCCTGAATTTCACACAGAGAAATATGTTGTGAAAAAAAAATACAAATACACCATCACACCACCACACTATCACACCACCACACCACACCACTCCACCACACCACCACGACATCACACCACAGTACACCACACCACCACACCACACCATCACACCACCACACCTCACCCTCACACCACTACCACCACACCATCACACCACACCACCACACCACCTCACCATCACACCACCACACCACACAACTACACCATCACACCACCACACCACACCACCACACAACACCACCCACAGCCTCTCCCTCCCCCTACCTGTCAATGGCGATGGCCATGAAGGTCAGCACGCTGGCCGAGATAGCGCAGGGGGAGATAAAGAAGCAGAACTTGCAGTAGACACGCCCGAACCACCAGTCCTGGTAGAGCAGGAAGACGAAGTTGAAGGGCGTGTTCAGCAGCGAGATCATCACGTCCGACACGGCCAGGTTCACCAGGAAGTAGTTGGTCACCGTGCGCATGCGCTTGTGGGCCAGCACGATCCAGATGACGATGATGTTGCCGCCGGCAGCCACCACGAACATGGCCACGAAGATGATGTAGAAGAAGAGCTGCTGCCACCACGGCAGGTTGAAGTCGTCCGTGGCCGTGGCCTCTGTCGTGTTGTTGGCCGACAGCGAGCCCGAGACTTCCGTGGGGCCTGGGGTGAGGTCGTACAAGGCGGATGTGTCGTCCATCTTTCTGGAGCTGTTGATGTTCAGGGGGAGGGGAGGTATATCTCAACGTCCGATAGAACTGACAGATAATGAACCTGTCGGAGAGAGAGAGAGAGCGACGAAGTGGCAGAGACAGGTGAAGGAGAGTGATGGCGTTTGTCTTCACTGGTGCTGTCCCAACTACGTCAGCGGAAGTTAAGGGACTGGTAATAACGAAGAAATCTTCTTACTTAAACACTGGTTTGATTTGCACGAAGCAGGTAACAACGAAGAAGTCTTCTTACCAAAACACTGGTTTGATTCACACGAAGCACCCCCTGTAGGTTTTTACTGTGGTCTGTGTACAAGGTCTGGTGCTGAATCCAATCGGGTCATCTGGACTGGGTGTCTTTTTGGATCCTCACTGCCTCGCACGTTTCAGTTTCCTCAGTTTCAAACGTAGCAGTTCAGTAGCGTATTATAACCTGCTGCAATCGAGAGATTTAGCAGTTTTGTCCAATCAATTGTTAGCAAACTGATTCAACCACTTTTCTTCCAAAAGACAAGTTCATGGAGGAATAGGGGCTGATTAGATATAGTTCAATATCTTTATGACCTATAAATTCCCTTCCAATGTGAACATTTTATTATTTTAAAGATTGAAGTCCGATTTTCTTCGAATTGCCAACAAACTGAAGAAAAAATCATGTTAGAGAAAGCCATTCTTATCATCTTTCCCCTGAGCTTAGTAGCCGAGGTGTTTCGAACCGTCAAGTGCCATCGAAATCGTTCACTTTGCTAAATTCGGGAAGTAGGTTGATTAAATCATTCTTACGTGCTCTCGATTCTTATTCTTTATTCACTGACAACCATCACTGATGACATCCTTCCCGACGTTTCACCGAATAACATCAGAAAAGCCACAATAAACTGCTTCGCAGTCCAGCAAATCTCCCCATCGTCTCAGGGGCCCTTTTTTTTTTTTAGTTGTGAACTGCTTCTCCGGAAGTCACACGCAGCACAGCCGCAAAGGCTGACCAATCACTGAAGAAGAGATACAGGCGGCTGTGAACGACGGACACAGGTAGTCACCATGATGCCGCGATGCTGTCTTTCACTCACACACACACACACACACACACAAATAGATGGCCTAGCTGGACTCCTGGAGACGGGCGCTTGCTGCAGAAGAAGAACCGATAGGAAAATGTTTGTTTTTTATGCTTTTTTCCCCCTTTCTTTCAGGATTCAGAGAACGAAAAAAAAGTTGTTATTTTGTGTGTGTGTGTGTGTGTGTGTGTGTGTGTGGTGTGCGTGATGCTGACGTTTGCCTTGTGCTCCTTTTCTCCGAGTTGCCTGCAGAGCCGGATGTGTGGTCATTAGTCGTGTCCTCTCTGCTCCTCTCGCCACCTGCCGTCACCGTGTGCAATGGTCTGGTCTGCTCTGGTCTGCTCTGTCACTGCAATAACGAACAACAGTCGGCCCACTTAAGAAAGGCTAGACACATCTGTGACACAATTATGACGTTGGTAAGGGAAGACGAGGATAGAGGCTGGCTGGTGGTGGTGGTGGTTGGGGGGGGGGGGGGGGGGAGTGAGGATGGATGGTGATAGTGGTGAGAAGGTGTATGAGACTGGTGGTGGTGTGATGGTTGTGGGGTGGATGCGGGGGGCGGTGGGGGTATGTGGGAGTGAGTGTTGAAAAATTGTTTGGAAGTATGGTTCGTGGGGGGAGGGGAGGGGGGAATGATGGGTTGAGAAAGTGTATGAGAGTGGTGGTGGTGGTGTGATGGTGGTGGAGTAGATGCGGTGGTGGAAGTGAGGGTTGAGAAATATTGTTTGAAAGTGGTGGTGGTGGTGGTGGTGGAGGCGGAGGGTGGGGGAAGGGTGAGGGTTGACAACTCATTTGAAAGTGGTGGGGGTGGGGGTGGGGGTGGGGGTGGGTGGGAGGTGATGGGTTGAGAAAGTGAATGAGAGTGGTGGTGGTGTGATGCTGGTGGAGTAGATGCCGCGGTGAAAGTGAGGGTTGAGAAATTGTTTGAAAGTGATCGTGGTGGTGGTGGTGGTGGGTGTGTGTGTGGGGGGCGGGGGGGGGGAGGGGGGAGGTTCGTGGGAGACGGAGTGAGAAAGCGTACGAGAGTGGTCGTAGATGGTGATGGAGTATGAAAATAGTGACTGTAAAAAAAAGGGGGGGTACACACACACACACACACACACACACACACGCACACACACACACGTATACACAAATATTCACGTGTTGGGTAAACTAAATAAAAGCTTCAAGTGTCGTTAATGGTGGCATCATTCATTTGTATGGTGTGAAAATTGAAACTCTGTGTGTGTGCGTGTGTGTGTGTGTGTGTGTGTGCGTGTGTGTGTGAGCGTGCGTGCGTGCGAGCGTGTTTGCGTGTGTGTGTGTGTGTGTGTGTGTGTGTGTGTGTGTGTGTGTGTGTGCCTGTTTGTCTCTCTTCTGTATGGTGTGGACAGTGAAAAACTCTCTCTCTCTCTCTCTCTCTCTCTCTCCACACACACACACACACACACACACACACACACACACACAGAGACACACAGACAGACACACACACACATACACACACACACACACACACACATATATATATATGTGTGTGTGTGTGTGTGTGTGTGTGTGTGTGTGTGTGTGTGTGTGTGTGCCCGCGCGCGCGCTCGCACAGCGAATATGGATGCACGTCCATGTGAAGCAACAACAACAACGATTGTGCTGCGGCCATTCATCAGCCATTCATCAGCGGGTAGCGGATGGAGAGAAATGACAGCGCGGAATGTTCGATCCCTCAGCACTCTTCTCCTCCAGCGATAACGGAGGTAGGGAGGGGGTGGGGGCTGGGGGCGGGGGGCGGGGGTTGCTTAAGGGTGGGTGGTGGTGGGGTGGGGGTTCAACTTTGACATGAACTCATATCCATCAGCTGACACTTTCTGACACCGGAGAAGAACTCCCCTTCTACCCACACTCAACACCCACGCACTCACCCACGCACTCCCACACACACCCACACACACCCCCTTACCCCCGTCATTGGAAAAACCAACACAATGCGATATGAGAAGGAAACAGTTCATGACAGAGAGATAGAAAGGGGGGCGATGGGCAAGGGAGAGAGAGAGAGAGAGAGAGAGAGAGAGAGAAGGGGGACGATGGGGAGGGGAAAGAGAGAGAGAGAGAGAGAGAGAGAGGAAGCGAGAGAGAGAGAGAGAGAGAGAGAAAAGGGAGACAATGGGGAGGCTTCAGCCCCATGTGAATAGAGGGCAACAGCAAAGTGCACGAGTCAGTATTATAGCTGATAATGTGAACAGTGCAGCTTCTTCTATAACAAACAAAGCAGCACCAAGTTTACGTTACAAGTGCCTCTTTCAGCTGGAATGAGGCAGAGCAAGTCAAGAGAGTCGGATTGGAGGAGGGGGGGAGTAAGACAGAGACATACATACAGACAGACGAACGCAGACAGACTTCTTGACAGTCAAGCATACGGTAAAAACGAGTATGTACTATATTCCCCCTCTCCGAGAAAAAACCTTAGTGCCCAAACCAAAACGAAACATTAGCTGTTTAGGTTTAAACCTAAATTTGAATGCTCTCTCTCTCTCTCTCTCTCTCTCTCTCTCTCTCTATATATATATATATATATATATATATATATAGAGAGAGAGAGAGAGAGAGAGAGAGAGAGAGACATAAACCCTGCTAAAGTCGCATCCAGCGATTCTTGGCTATACACAAAAACAAGTGGTAAGGGTCAAAATCATTAAGATCGGGTTTTGTATAAATATCGCATCAACGAAGTCTTATCTTTGCTGTCGGTAAGTATCTTTGCACAAAACCCCCTGGAACTGTAGTATTTTCAGTGTTTTCAGGTGCATGCCTGTCAAAACCATGTAGAAAAATACTACACTCTTTTGCCCTATTCCAGTTGCATGCCGAAGGCCCCAGATCTTCTGAATCAAGACAGCGTATGAATGTAGTCAGTTTTCAACGGTTTTACTGGCTTCCCTCTGAAAGTAGCGACTTTAGCTGGTTTCTGACCCAAAGTTAGAAAAAAATTAAATTCTATTGAAAGTTCAGACTTTCTGTGGAATATTTTAATTGATATTGTTTCATTCTGTGGTGTGTGTGACTCACAAAAATTCATCGAAGGACCTATGTGTTCATAAAATCGACGCAACGTGAATTGAACAAATATGGCGTCTCCGAAAACATCTGCTAAGCGGCTCGCAGCATTCTCAAGGAATCCTAAGAATTAGGTTGTCAAGTGAAAGCATGACCTGTTGCACACATGAACTGTTTGTCTATCTGAACATATTTAGGCAATAGACATCTTGACACTTTTCTCGTTTGGCTACAGATAGCTATGAAATTGGGCCACCCTTCTCGCAGCAGCCGCGTTGACTGTAACTGCAGATCTAAATGTTGTCTTTCCTTCGAGCATCAGTTTTGATTTTCAAACAGTCGGTGTGTTGTTGTGTTCTGTATATTATTCGTTTCAGACACTTTGCTTAATAGATTAAGCACTTAGCATGTAATTTGGTCACAGTATAACCAGATGACCAGGACCGGCAAACCTGTAACTTAAAATGTTTTAAGACAAATTTTAAATTTGTAGCCAGACAACCGAATGAAAATATGTGTTGCACTCATGTACTGTGATGCATGTGAACATTTTTTTGGCACATAGACCTACCAGCACTTTCTTCAAATGGCTAAATTTAGTCTTGAAATGAGGTCACTACATGCACTGACTACATTACGGTGACTATTGTTTTAAACATTGTGTTTGTTTATCGCACTACTTGTGACCATTCACACAAATACTTTGCTGCACTAGATCTGTATTAGCTATATTCATAAACAGATTACCTGGAATCTAACTGATTTGTGTTGTTTAAAGTCTATCAGCCGCACGTCAGGAGATTAATCAATTAATCTGTATAAAGTGTCAGAGCGAGAAGGACTAAGGACATGTCAGACACACATCACGACAGATTCACGTGCTTCAGTTCGGAACAGAACTGAGCACACAAGAGAACGATAGAGCAAAAGGGGGAGAGAGGAGGGAGAAAGGGAGAAGGGAAAGGGAGAGGGAAAATGAGAGGAGGGGAAGGGAGAGAGGAGAGGGGAAAGGGAGAGGAGGGGAAGGGAGACGAACACACGCATAAAATGAATGCCACGAGCCGTGACAATCACTCTGACGAGACATCAAAGGGCAATGGAAAAGGAGGGGTGATGAGAGTTTGGGGGTAGGGGTGGGGGACGGTTTCTCGAGATGAAAATCCCACTTGCATGTCATCGGATGTGTGGTTACAAGAGTCACAAAGTACATAATGTGCACTTTGTGAAACCAAATAAACAATTTTGATAGTTTCAGCTTGACTGAAAAACTAAAACATCAAGCTGGTATCACAAAGTTGCTGAAAAACCCTTCTCGACTGGTTGGGTTGTCTCTTTCCAGCTGGGCAATGTTTAGTCTTTGTGACAGTTCCTGCCATGTGTACACAAGGATGTGCACTTTAAGTTGGTCTTGCAGCACTTGCACCTTTCTCTGCACACCACTGTTCAGGAGCAGGGAATCAGTTCACATCAAGTGTCTTGAGCTTCTTGTAGAATGATCCACAAAGGTCGCCACGTCTTTCGCTCACCTTTCTGCAATGCCCGCCGTTCTACCTCCAGATGCAAGCACTCTCTCGGATATACTGCTCTCTGTGTGTGCCGTTCAAGAGCTGCTGATGTGGGTGGAGTTTTTTTTTTTTTTTTTTTTTTAGCGAGGAGAGGCTGTCTGACCATGCTGACGACACGCAGATTGTTCAGAGAACCAAACAACAGGGCAACAAACTTCTCAACGATGTACTCAGGGACTTAGTATGGTTATCCATCATCATTAGGAAAACATTAGTAGTTTGCTTACACAGTCCATGTGTTCCATGCTTTTCTTTTGCTTCTGCCAGCAAGCAAAGCCACGGTTTATGCGCGATTCCAGCTAAACAAAACACAAAAACAAAACAAAAAAGTGACAAAAGCAAATTCTGGTGAAATATTTTCCGCAGACACTCCGGGCAAGTCCATTTATTTGGACGATTTATGATTGGTGGATCAAACGCGCATTTCCACTCCGAACAATACAAGATTTTCTTTTGTTCGGGAGCGTGCGGACTTGCCCACGGCGCTATGTGTGTGTGTGTGTATGTGTGCGTGCGCGCATGCATTCGTGCGCACACTGACCATGTTTTTCACACTTACAGTGAAAACAAATGCGCGCGCGAACACACACACACACACACACACACACACACACACACACACACACACACACTTTAACATCACTCGGATACACAAACATATACACACAAACGCTCATAAACCACAAACGAACATTTGGGCACATATGCACATATACACACGGGAACACACGCGCACATACGCACATGTACACATGCGAACATGTACAAAGCACACAAACGCGCACACATATGTACATGCGCACGCACACACACGCAGATACACACACATGCACGCTCGCACTCTCACTTCCTATTTTCACACACATCTCCATCCTTGTCAAGAGGCTGGAGCTGCTGGTAATGCTTTTACAAACGACATGATCGTCATTTCATTTGTAACAGACAGTGGATTTACACTTCCAGGCTATAGAGATTAATAATTAAGTCTATGTTCCAGGCTGATTTTACATCACCTGATTGTGTGGCAATACACATGACTGCAGTTCGTAAACGTTAGTTTGATCAGGATCTAAGCCGAAGTTCTAAAGATTTATGTATCAGCTTAGGTATAGGTGTGAAATATTTGAACATTCACTGTCGACGCCGGCTCTCTTGTGGCTGTATAATCTGTATTGCATGACGTCACTCCTCCACTTGCCATTCTTGTCTTTGAGTACTGAGAAAATGTACGAATTTTCCTGTGCCTTTGTTATATCGAAATCTAAAATCTACTTAATTCTCAATTGTCTGACGCCACACATATGTTCAGGAAATTTCTTGTTTTAAAGTTACAGGCAAATATGTGGGGTTTTCCATGTGGCTGAATAATCTGTATTGCCATGACTCACTCCTTCACTTGCCATACCAGTCTTCTTTTGAGTAATGCAGAGAGAAAATACGAATTTTCCTGTGCCTCTTATATATGGAAATTTATAGTTTATTCAGTTCTGAATCTTTTGACACAACATAGGTATTCAGGATAATTCTTGTTTTGTTTTGGGTTTTTGTTGTTGTTTGTTTGTTTGTTTTTTGTTGTTTTTTTAAGTCATAGGCACACAAATATGTGGGTGTTTTTTTCATAAGCAGATTTCTCCATTTCTGCTCCTTGGGCACAGGAACTTATCACAGAAAAAAAAAACAAAAAAAAAAACCCAGTAGATCCATTCTGGATTTTGTTGTTGTTTTTAGTTTTGTTTTGTTTTGTTTTGTTTTTTTCATTTTAATCTATGATTTTTAAACTTGTAGAATGTATACAAATGTAAAAAAAATGATAAATTGCGACGTTTTACATAAAAAAGCGTTTTCGCGTGCTGCGTCATACATTTTTTTTTCTGCACAGACAAAAGTTCAGAAAAAAAAAACCCCACCGCCTATGGCACCAGCTCCTTCAGTCCATTAGGTTTTCACGGCAAAACGCTGCCAGATCAGTTTTCGGTGGCGTTCGGTATATTTATTTTTTTTTATTGTTGTTGTTCTTACTTCCTTTTCAGTTAACTAAGGTTGTTGAACCCGCTCATATCAAGTACGTTTGCTATAGCATGTAATCTGCGTCTGTGCGCCTGGCGAAACCACTTCTTGTCTTGTCGTTCGCGGATGTTTTCTGTGTCGGTCATTCAATTTGCATTTCGGTCTGTTCTTTGGTGGTAGACTAAACTTAGGGTTTCTTTTGTTTTTGTTTGTTTGTTTTGTTTTGTTTGGATTTTTTATGGGTTTTTGTTTTGTTTTTTTGTTTGTTTTCGCTTCTGTGGTTTTTTTCCTTTTTTTGTTTGTTTTGTTTTGTTTTTTTTGTTTTTGTTTTGTTTTGTTGTTGTTGTTGTTGTTGTTTTCGAGAAGAAAAGTTCTGACAACATGTCTTTTTACTGTATCAGTGTAGGCGAACATATGTTACTTTTTTCCTTTGTTACTTTTCTGTTTCTTTCTTACCATCCTCCGCCCCGCCTCTCCCCATAAAAGAAATGTATAGTGGTACATCTTCGATTGGTACTGTTCCCACAATTGAAAGGAATCAATTTTGATATCTGATTTTCGATCGTTTTAATTAACAATGAAGTTCAAACGATGTTAGTAAGACGAATAAGATGTTCAGCGCAATGAGCATACATTTTCATATACATGAATATGGTTTCAAATTGTATCATTCCAACAGTTGATAAGATCCCAAGAAGAGCAACGAAATTGGTTTCACGAAATGAAGTAGGCCTAATAACATCTGAATTTCTGAATGAGCTGCCATTTAAGCTAACTATCCATGGGAGGTTTAACTTTAAAATATTCAGCAAGACAGCTAAGCCCATGTTTCTCAAGTATTTGCATTCTTCAGGGTTTGTAACTTTTTATTATTATTATTCAAGGTTACAGTCTTCCAGTTTGGGAGTTTGAACAAAACACTGAATGACTTGAAGTTTCAGGAAAATACCTATTTATCAACAGTGACCATTAACATCAGCATAATAATAATAATAATAATAATAATAATGAGCATTTATGGCGCTTAATCTTACCAAAGCCCTAAGCGCTTACAAAAACAAAAATACATTTAGGACAAGTATACAGGGACGAAACAGCACAGACATCAAAGGACAGTCACCACTTCCAACACGATTTTGCCATTCTCTTATCACGCACACAACAGACGCACACGCAGAAGGGACACACAAACTGGAGAGGACTGAAAATTAATAGAGATGCCAATCAGGATGTGAAAAGAGTAGTTTTAAGAGAAAGATTTGAAGGATAACAGAGAAACCGAACTGCGGAGGGAAATAGGGAGCTTAATCCACGATGGCGGTGCCTGGAAAGAGAATGAGCGTTGGCCCGCGGCCTTGGTATTAACTCTCTCCATACGAATGGCGAAAGAGACGACGCTAACAGCGTTTCACCCCAATCACCATCATCAAAATATTGCAAGCGGAAGGCTCTTATACTGAAGACGTGAATGTTGGCAAAGAATACCACAATTCTGACGACGGAAGCTAAAGGTTGGGTCATTCAGACACCCACTGGACATCCGAGGGGTCTGTGTAGAGGAGAAGAGAGGACTGGCCGTACTGAGTGAGTTAAAGCGCGGGATACGGAGAAGGTGAGTGTCAGATGAGGAGCGCAACTGTCGCGATGGAGTGTACAGATGTAGAAGGCCAGTAAGACAGGAAGGAGCGAGACCGTTCTCAACAGCATACACACCAAATAGTACAACGAAAAATGTTGAACGAGTACTTTATTTACCAATCGATATTTTTAGAGGGTTTTCACAGAGTATGTAAATGAAAAGTTTTAAAAAAAAAAAATAAAAAAAAAGAGAAACAACCGATGTGGAAAAGCACCCATAACATATGAGCAAACTTTATCATTTTCTTCGCATGCTTATCACATAGTTGTTACACCTAGCACGAAGAAGCAACAATTCTATTTCGATAAACACACGGTTGAACCTTAGATATAAGGTGGATATGGCAATGGACCTTAGATATGAAAAGGATGTGGTATTTCCACCATGAAACGATGTGTTTTGCTTTTCGGGTTCCGTGAAAAAGACAAATACATATAGACAGCATGTATGTGTGTTATAATGAACACGTATGCATCTTGTTTACTTGCTTCTTCATTCACATACTTACTCTCTAATATATCTCCCTCTCCACGTTCTTGCTATGCGAACACGTGGCGGACGGGCGCAGTAGCCGAGTGGTTAAAGCGTTGGACTTTCAATCTGAGGGTCCCGGGTTCGAATCTCGGTAACGGCGCCTGGTGGGTAAAGGGTGGAGATTTTTCCGATCTCCCAGATCAACATATATGCAGACCTGCTTGTGCCTGAACCCCCTATCGTGTGTATACACACGCAGAAGATCAAATACGCACGTTAAAGATCTTGTAATCCATGTCAGCGTTCGGTGGGTTATGGAAACAAGAACATACCCAGCATGCAAACCCCCGAAAACGGAGTATGGCTGCCAACATGGCAGGGTTAAAAACGGTCATACACGTAAAAGCCCACTCGTGTACATACGAGTGAACGTGGGAGTTGCAGCCCATGAACGATGAAGAAGAAGAATACATGGCGGATTTATCGACAGTCAAATACCCATTTACGGACAGTCAAATACCCATCTGAGAAAAAAAACAAAAAACAAAACAAAAAAAAACGGACTAAGCGAGAGATTGAGAGATAGCTGAAAAAAAAGAAGAAAAAAAAGCGAGAAAAGGAGGAAGACCACTTGCTAATTTACCACTCAGCTACTACTACTTGTCTTGACTTCTCCACTGATAGCGTGCTCATCGTTTCTGCTCAGTAATGGAAACGTCAGACGGTTGATTGTTTCATTTACTTGCGTGGCATGTTGACTAATGCCAGCCTCGCCCTGCTAATGCCACAGTCACGTTTCAGGCACACACACACAAAAAGAGTCAATGGGGGAAAGAACTGAATAGAAACTGAATGAAGGTAGCAGAAGTAATGCGGAAGCAAAACCAGACACTGTAAACCACTTACACGACCTCTTTCGTTAACAAGAAAATGTATGGCAGTGTGGGTGTGAGGGGTGTGTGGGGGGGGGGGGGGGGGGGGCGGGGGGGGGGGGGGGGGGGGGGGGGGGGGGTGAGGGGTCAATCTATAAAATC
>NC_134893.1:35496002-35498502 GCF_041734735.1 Babylonia areolata | reverse complement strand
TGTGCAGTATCCAGCCACTCGTTTATAGCTTCGTTTTCCACCTGAGCCTTGCGAAGTCAGCCAACTCATTACTCATTACAATCGGAACGGCACCTGACTGCACTGCCAAAAAATATTGTTGCTTGTCTGCGCAGTTACTGCAGTGCAATTTGGTGAATTGGACGAGTGTTCGTATGAGTGGGTACTTTCCTATTTTAATAACCCACCTCACAGGGATTATTTCACATACGTCAGTTATTACGTTCCAATATTTGCCCATGTAGTGATATGACCGACAGAAGATTTTGGTGGTTTTTTTCTTTACACGGGGGTCTATTTTTGTTATGTCTGCATTGTGAAATTGCTGTAGCAATAGCCCCGGGGAATTTTTGGACAGTAAATTGAAATTGCCTGGCCTTCCAAGTTTGAAATTACATTGTGACTGATTGGGCATGTCATTGCATTTTCAAAACCATGTGACTCGTGTCAAATGAATACATACCTTTGGCAAGTCACACCCATCTGTTGAACTCTTGACTGTCGTCTCCTAGCCTTTGTGGCCTTTCTCGGTGTGTTGTTTTCCTACGCATCAAACTGCCCAGCATGGTTTCAGGTGAATCTGGGTCATCCTTGTTCAATTTTCAAAGAAAAATTCAAACAAAAATGATTCGGCGACAAAATCGTACATTATTCTCATCATTCAGCGTCGATCACATTTCAACGTCTCTGTCACAGAGAAGACACCTCTGAAAACGAGATGTAAATGGGTGCTGATTTCCGTATCTTTTCTTCTTCTTCTTCTTTTCTCTCGCTCGGGCGTTGATGAAAACTGTGTGAGCGACACACGGAATGTGACCTGTTGGTCTTTTTCGTAAGTACGTGTTATATTCAAAATATAAGTGAACACGCACGCACATTGACGCCCCACATCAAGGAAGTAAGTATATGTTCCTTGGATTATTTTGGTCGTTGAAGTAGCTTTATACAACCATTTTAATCAACAACCATCTACCTGAAGATCTAGTCATCAGCCCCATCCATATGTAATATGCAGCCTCTGTTCAAACGTGTGTGTGTGTGTGTGTGTGTGTGTGTGTGTGTGTGTGTGTGTGTGTGTGTGTGTGTGTGTGTGTGTGTGTGTGTGTGTGTGTGTGTGTGTGTGTGTGTGTGCAGTGTATGCATGTGTGAGTTTGCACAAGTTTATATATTGATATGCACTTGTATGTATCCTAATTTCTACTGTATCTGTGTTTGTGTATGATTTTCGATTATGTTCGTATCTTGTTGTGTACTATCCCCTCGCCCTCCCCCCCCCCTCGCCCTCCCCCCCCCCCCCCCCCCCCCCCCCCCAACAATGTTCCTTGTGACCCCGGTACACTTGGTAATAAAGACATATTCTATTCTATTCTATACACTCGGCACACACTTTTTGAGGACGTACATGTACCATAATCATGTTAATGCTACTGATGCAGGTGGCGGAATCAGAAAAAAAAGAGAACGCCTTGTTAATGATCATTATCATCCGATAATCGTTACTCTTGTTGCGATGTGAAAGAAAAAAAAAAGATTTTTTTTGTGTGTGTGTTATACCCTCCCTCATAAGAGTCGTCGTTATAATCAACACCATTATCCTGGTTTAAACCCAGTGTTGTTATTTCTGTTCACACCCTTGACTGTCAATAATCAGCGGCACTGAGATTGAAGGACATAATGAGCAACAAGAGGTTGGTTTTTTTGTTTGTTTGTTTGGGTTTTTTTTTTTTGTTGTTGTTGTTTTGGGGGTTTTTTTTGGTTGTTTTAATGATCGCGATTGGCGGAAAAGAAGAGTGAAGTTCCTTCGGGTGACATTTAAACTAAGAGGGGGCGATTCTGCGACTTTAACAAAACAGAACAAAATACATCTCATTAACGGACTGATTAGAAAAAAAAAAATAAATAAATAAATAAATAGAAGAAGAACACGGCCGAGGAGAGGCACCAGCTGCAACATCAGTGAACGATCAGGTACGTTCGTACAACACCGCGGGGTTTCTCTTTCTCTCCCTGTCTCTGTGTCTGTATCTGCCCTGTATGTCTGTCTGACTGCCTGCCTGCCTGTCTGCCTGTCTGTCTGTCTGCCTGCCTGTCTGTCTGTCTATCTGTCTGTCTGTCTGTCTGCCTGTATGTATGTATGTCTGTCTGCCTGTATGTCTGTCTGCATGTCTGTCTGTCTGTCTGTATGTATGTATGTATGTACCATACTCGGAACATCATGTAGCGCTCGTGTTAAAGGCTTCCCTGATGGTTTCTGAGGTTGACGAATAAAAGGGCATAAAATTCTCTCTCTCTCTCTCTCTCTCTCTCTCTCTCTCTCTCTCTCTCTCTCTCTCTCTCTCTCTCTCACACACACACACACACACACACACACACATTTTGTTTCTCTCTGTCTGTCTGTCCCTGTCTCTGTCTCACACAGACACAGAGACACACACACAGACACACAAGCTCTCTCTCTCTCTCTCTCTCTCTCTCTCTCTCT
>NC_134893.1:35488502-35491002 GCF_041734735.1 Babylonia areolata | reverse complement strand
AATAAACCATTGTCTTGTCTTGTCTGTCTCTGTCTCTTTTTGTTTGTCTGTTTTGCTCTCTCTCTCTCTCTCTCTCTCTCTCTCTCTCTCTCTCTCTCTCTCTCTCTCTCTTACCCCTCCTTCTCATTTTCCCTTTTATTCTTCTTATCATTCCTACACCACTCCGAGCTTAACTTGCAGCAGAAAGCGAGGAAATCTAATTCGTACACTGCAGGAATACCCCACCAAGTTTTAACAAAATCTTCGGAACAGAAAGAAAGAAAAGAGAGAGAGAGAGAGAAGAAAAAATGAATAAAGAAAAAGAAATTTCTGATTAGTTCAGTTACTCAAGGAGGCGTCACTGCGTTCGGACAAATCCATATACGCTACACCACACCTGCTAAGCAGATGCCTGACCAGCAGCGTAACCCGACGCGTTTAGTCAGGCCTTGGGGGAAACGGCATGAACAAGTAAATGGATATATCACTAAACTATCAATGGATACATAGATAAATAAATTAACAAATAATCATATAAACGAATAACATAAAAAAAAAACCGTAAGCAGATAGATGTAAACTCGACCATGTAAGGGAGTAAACTCTTATCTCCTTCTGCTCCATCATAGTAGGACTCTGTTTCGACCATGTAAGGGAGTAAAATCTTATCTCCTTCTGCTCCATCACAGTAGGACTCTGTTTGGAAGAAAAGAAGACGAAGGAAAGAAGAAAGGAAACCGAAAAAAAGAAATTAAGACAGAAAAAAAAGAAAGAAACTATGATATTATAGGAGAAGAAATAGACTACACAACGGCAGAAAAAAAACATACCGAACAAAGCACACAATAAGAGACAAAGGAAGAAACGAAAAACAAAAAACAAAAAAAACAGAAGGAAAGGATAATCATGATATATCAAAAAAAAAAAAAAAAAAAAAGAAGAAAGAAATAAGATAAATAAACCGTACGCTCAAAATCCACCCGACCCATTCATTTTATTCCTAGATCCATGTGGGTTTTGTGTGTGTGTGTGTGTGTGTTTCTTTTCTTTTTTTTCTTTTTTTTTTTCTTTTTATCTGCAAGTCTAGAAGCCAGTCAGAATCGAATCACAATATGAATTAACTAAACTGGATTTTTTTAAAAATCTGACTCAGGCCACTGTGTGGAACATCGTGTGAGAAAACGCAAAATGATAAAAGTATATATATATATATATATATATATATATATATAAAATAAGAAAAAAAAAAAAGTTATGCTGAGGAAGAAGAATGCAAAGTTCAAAGACATAGTTCTTGGTCGAGACATCTCCCACTCATGCACTAAAAAAATATTTTAAAAAAAATCAATAAAAGGGAATAAAAGAAAGAAAGAAAAGCACAGGATGCCATTTTTTTTTTTTTTAAATCACCCGCACAAAAAGGGAGACGTGCCCAAAGTATCATTTCCTTCACCTTCAGTCCTGTTCCAACTCAATTTTGAGAGGAAAGAAGCCAGGATCGATACTGAGTCGAAATGTGATTTCAATGTCTTTTGGGGCGAAGAGGGATAATATATATATATATATATATATATATATATATATATATATATATATATATATATATATATATATATATATGAGAGAGACATATGCAAATGAGAGTCTCTACATTTCAGGGTTGGTAAATAACGTCACAGGGGGTGTGGGGGGTTGGATGGTGGGCGGCGTGGAGGGGGGGGGATGAGGCGGTGGAGGAGGGGGGATAAGAATGGTCGAAGCCACCTTCTTATAACTCGTTCTCTCAATACCACTTTCACACACAAGAGTGCAGAATAGGCTGCACACACACACACGCACACACACACACACACACACACACACACACACACACACACACACACAGAGTGTACACACACACACACACACACACACACACACACACACACACACACACACACACACACACACACACACACACATATATATATATATATTATATGTATATACACACTCTCTCTCTCTCTCTCACACACACACACACACACACACACACACACACACACACACACACACACACACACACACACACACACAACTGTGTATGTGTGTGTGAGAAAAAAAATATATCAGTTGTGTGTGTGTGTGTGTGTGTGTGTGTGTGTGTATGAATGCAACTGTTTATGAGAGCATACGTGCGAGCGTACATGCATTCAGTTCATGTGGGATTTGCACAAGGTCCTCTAAACAGCAGTCAGCAGCTGTTGAGCCGAAGAGCAGAACATCTGTGGATCAGGTGGTGTTCCACTCCAACAGGAGAGAGACTTCATTCCACCTGTTCAACAAACCAACTGATTCCGTCTCAGGTGAGCGATTGCAGTGAGAGTGCTGTTCGCTTGTTGGTCAGTTCATTTCAAACCTCTTGACTTGTTAATAGCTGTGTTGCGTGATGATATCGATGATATGTTTACATATATGGCGCCTTATCCTCGGTCGGAGACCAAGCTCTACGCGCTTTACAAACACGGGGTCGTTTGCACAA
>NC_134893.1:35483502-35486002 GCF_041734735.1 Babylonia areolata | reverse complement strand
CCTGCGTACCCTTTGTGAGAAATACCTCCAGGAGCAGAGGAGGGATTTCTACCACGTCTTCATAAACTTCTAGAAGGCGTTTTGACAGAGACCCAGGCTTAGTTTAATTAACACACAGCCTCCAGACTTGGAGATGATCTGGTGAACAGTTAGTAACTTCTGCGCGGCGCTCCAATAATGACTCTTCATAAGACAAAAGAAGAAGAAGAAGGAGAAGTAGTAGACAGGGTGTTTGGTGGATCTCTCTCTTCCTTCTAAAAATGATTAAGCAACGGCATTGTTTGATGGACTAACCAGACACCATTTATACCACCACCGCTAACAGAGATTTTAAAAAAAAAAGGGGGGGGGGGGGCTGGGGACCCCGGAGGGAGGGTAGGAGAGGGTAGGTGTGTGTGGGGTGGGGGTGGGGGGGGGGTGAGGCTAGCTTTCGGCGAGAGGATGGGCTTTGGGAAGGGATTTAAGCAGCGTCTGCCAGCTCCTGGGAAGAGATTACCGCAGTGTACCTTGAAGAGGCGTCATTGGTGGAGCAGCATAGATGGAGAGAGGACATGTTGTCGCTTCCTGAAGCCACGGAGGGATGTAGGGTAAGCTAGGGGCTAGGGGCGGAGGATGGGGTAACGCGGGGGAGGCGGGGAAGGGGGGGGGGCAGTAAAAGGGTGGTGGTGGCGGTGGTAGTGGTGGTGGTGGTGAATTTCTTGTGAAATGTGACAGTGTCGTCTGTCGACTGACGGGCTCAATAGCCGAGTGGTTAAAGCGTTGGACTTTCAATCTGAGGGTCCCGGGTTCGAATCTCAGTAACTGCGCCTGGTGGGTAAAGGGTGGAGATTTTTCCGATCCCCCAGGTCAACAACCTGCTAGAGCCTGAACCCCCTTCGTGTGTATATGCGCGCAGAAGATCAAATACGCACGTTAAAGATCCCGTAATCCATGTCATGGAAACTAGAATATACCCAGCATGCACACCCCCGAAAACGGAGTATGGCTGCCTACATAGTGGGGTAAATAAACAAAACGGTGATACACGTAAAATGTTACATGGCTGTCTGAGTGTGTATGTGTCCGTGCCTGAAATCTAATTGAATGACACAGGAAACGAATGATGAGCGCCCACTCAGTGGCAGCCGTCAGTCGGCTCCAACCCAGGTAGGCAGCCTGTTGTGTAAATGACCCCGTGTTTGTAAATCGCTTAGAGCTTGGTCTCAGACCGAGGATAGGCGCTATATATGAGTATCCACATCAATCAATCAATCAATCGTTTTTGCGCGCGTCTGTATCCGCTTCTTCCTGGTTACCGGTCTGTCTGTCTGTCTGTCTGTCTGTCTCTTCCTTTCTGTCTGTCTGTCTGTCTGTCTCTCTCTGTGTCTCTGTCTCTCTTTCTCTCTTCCCCTCTCTCTTCCTCTGTGTGTGTGTGTGTGTGTGTGTGTGTGTGTGTGTGTGTGTGTGTGTGTGTGTGTGTGTGTGTGTGTGTATGCGTGTGTGCGTCCTTCATCTGTCTTCCTACAGCATGCCCTCTCTCCTTTACCCCCACCGTCTGTGTTTCTGTCTGGATTTCAGGAAATGACTGCCAGTATGTATTTGTCTCTATTTCTGTCGCTCTCTCTCTCTCTCTCTGTCTCTCTCTCTCTGTGTATCTCTATCGCTCTCGCTCTCTCTCCCTCTCTCTCTATCTCTGTCTTACCATCTGTCTATCTCTTCTCTCTGTGTCTCTCTCCAAATATCTGTCTTTGTCACTGTCTCACTCTCTCTCTCCCTCTCTCCCTCTCCCTCTCTCTGTCTCTGTCTTTCCGTCTGTCTATCTCCTCTCTCTGTGTCTCTCTCCAACTATCTGTCTGTCACTGTCTCAATCTCTCTCTCTCTCTCTCTCTCTCTCTCTCTCTCTCTTCTCTGCATATTTGATGTTGTTTAACTTAGACGAAAGGGGAAAAAAATGCTGGGTGTCTTTAGTAAAAAATACTTTATTTACACTTGGGTTTGGATATGTCTGGTTGCAAACAAGGCGTTTGGTTGTGAGCAAAACATTTTTGTCATTATTTAAGCAAAGAATGAAAGATATATTTATGCAGGAGTGGGACGAGTCAGTAATGTCTAAAGATATATATCATAACTACAGACTGTTTAAAACTGGTTTTCAGTGTGAGCAATATTTTGAATATGTGGATAAAAAGTGTTTTAGGGACTGCTTAGTAAAATTACGGCTTGGTTTGCTCCCAATAAATGGATCATTTTTAGAAGAACATTCAAATGTATTTCAAATTACGCATGTAAACGTTGTAATGTAATCGAAGATGAAAACCATTTTATAAACAATTGTGTCCTTTACAATGACCTGCGGCAAAAACATCTGAACTCTGAAGGTCAATCGTATGTTCACTTGATGAAGAATGGTTCTGTTTACAGTATTCGTAAACTATGGCGTTCTCTGGCCTTCTCTCTCTCTCTGGCTCTGTCTTTACCGTCCTGTCTATCTCTTCTCTCTGTGTCTCTCTCCAAATATCTG
>NC_134893.1:35468502-35476002 GCF_041734735.1 Babylonia areolata | reverse complement strand
CCCCCCTGGCTCTCTCTCTCTCTCTCTCTCTCTCTCTCTCTCTCTCTCTCTCTCTCTCTCTCCCTCTGGTCTGGCAGTCAGTCAGTCTGTCACAGTCAGCCAGTCTCTCTTTGTGTATCTCTGTCTGTCCATCATGCCTTCCACATCCTTTGTAGACACATCAGTACGATTCGAAACCTCTGCCTCCCTCCCACCCCTCTGTTGCCCCTTCTCTCTCTCTCTCTCTCTTTCTCCCCCTCTCTGCCTCCTGTATCTCTCGCTCTCGCTCTGTTTCTTTTCTCTTTTTTTTCTCTCTCTCTCCAGTCTCTCTAACTATGTCTCTCTCCCTTGCCTCATTTCTCCCTCCCTCCCTCCCCCATGCCTTTGATCCTTCATGTTCGTCCGTCAGTAAGCCGAACAGAGCAGCAGCAGACAGGATGTGCTGATGTGAGTGGCTAGTGGCTAATGGGGGTGTGTGTGGGGGGGGGGGGGGGGGGGGGGGGGGAGGGGGGCTGGGGGGGGGGTAGAAGCTGCACCCACCCTGTACTTTTAGAACAGCTAAACCGTCTGGCTCTCTTCTAATTACAGTGTCGCTGCTACACACGGGGACCAGTTGTCAGGCCGGATGCTTTCACCGGTTGTCAGCTGCCTCCGACCATCAGAGCCAATAATGGCTGCCTGGAGACTTCCGCTTCCCTCTTTCTTTCTTCCTCTCTTTCTCTCTATCCCCTTTCTTCAACCTTCTACTTCCTACTGGCGCGCGCAAAACGTCGCTCTTTTTGGTCACTCTGGGGCAGGGCAAAGGAAGAGTAGGGTGCTATCTGTAGTTCTGTGTCCACTGTCACTGTCCTCCCTTCTTCTTCGTCTTCTTGTCCCTCGGGGGTTGGGGGTTCTGGGCGGTCTGCTTGATCCTTTTAGTGCATCGTGCATCGTGGTCAGCATCTGCTTCTGCTGCTGTCGCTGCTGATGCTGTCCTGTCTGTCTGTTGTCTTGTGGACTGCTGGGTCTCTCTCTCTCTCTCTCCCTCCCTCTGGTGTCTTTTGTCTTGGTATCGCAGTGTTCTGGTACCGGTCCGGTTTGTCTTTTCTAAGTTACCATTTCTGGAAAGTATAGCAGGGTTACAAGAGCATTGTTCCAGTTCTTCTGCATGTTTGTTTGTTCCGTCCTTGACTTGGTATCGCTGTCTGTATTCTGGTACTGGTACTGGTCCCATCTTCTTGTACCAGTTCTGGAAAGTGTAACGGATCAGAAGAACTATGTTCCAGTTCATTTCATCTGTGGCTTTGTTCCGTCCGCGTCTTGATATCGTTGTATCCTGGTACCGGTCCCGTATTCTTGTACCAGTTTTGTCGGCACCAGTTTTGGAACTGCAGCAGTTTAAAGGAGTTATGTTCCAGATTATCTTGGGGTTTGTGCCGTCCGTGTCCTGATCTAGCTGTGTTCGGGTACCAGTTCCGTGTTCTTGTGCAGGTTCTGTCAGTCTCAGTTCTGGAACAGTAGCAGGTTCAAAGAGCTTTTTTTCCCAGAACAGTCGCGGTTTCAAAGAGCTTTTTTTTTCCCCAATAGCTCTGTGGGTTTGTTTCCACCGTATTTCAGTACTGCTGTATTCTAGTACAAAAAGGAGAGTAGGCAGACCAAAGCAGACCTGGAGAAGAAGCACGGAGGATGAGATGAAGGCAGCCGGATGGACATGGACCCGGCTGAAGAGGACAGCCCAAAACCGAGTCCGCTGGAGGAGGAGTGCTGTAGCAGCCCTGTGCTCCACAAGGAGTCAAGAGGCATAAGTCAAGTCAGGTGTATTCTGGTATCTTCACCTTTCTGTAACGATTCTGGAAATTCATCAGTTTTAAAAACAGATATGTCTCAGGTCCGCTGCTTTCATTTGCATACCATTTTGTGGAGCACTGTTGATTTGGAGGTTGGTTTTGGTTCTGCATTATCATCACGAGCCAGGTCTTTACTATGACTGTACACACACAAAGGGAAACATGACCAGACTACAAATAAATAAATAAATAAATAAATAAAATCAAATACCGTGTGGCACGATCTAGAACTGTGGCTGAAAAAGAATGGGTATACATCCAGAATGAGGATGATGAGCACATCGGTTAGAGAAGGGTAGGTGGCAAGCTGACGTTGGTGACCTATGCGGCTCCCAAAGAGCCTGAAACCCGGCCTGAATAATTGAGCATCTTGGTAGTCCTTCCAAGCCAAGCCTTTGTTTTCTGATTCTGATCAATAGCTATAATGGTATCAAACCCAACATCGCTGTATATCAGGATTTCTGAGCTCTGCAAAAGAAAAAAAAATCAGTTTGGCACCACAATGTTCTAGAAGCAGTTCTGGACTGGGTCAACTATAGTAGCTTATTGTTTGTTTGCTGTGGGGTTTTTAAAAAATTTTATTAATAAGAATATGCCCTGAGAGGTATATCTACAATATAACCTCACAATAACACATATGCGTATCACAGCCAGTCACAAAGCAGTATGTGATCATTGTAATATATGTATATATATATATGTGTGTGTGTGTGTGTGTGTGTGTGTGTGTGTGTGTGTGTGTGTGTGTGTGTGTGTGTGTGTGTAAACGGCCGTAAAGGCCGTACGAGCAATGTAGAGATACATTGTTTTCTCCCGCTACTATTTCTGTCACCTGTATTCTATCTTTGGAGTTCTGTATGATGTGTTCATATATGGCTAAACATTCACAGCTTGAGAAATGGTATCAAATTCAAATTCACAAACGATTGTATAGCTACATGTACAGGAATAACTTCAAACATTTAATAATGTGGAATTGCATGGCATCGCTTATTACGTGTACAGTCTTACTCATTATTTTCTCGGTCTGTTTGCATCTCTCCTCCCCCCCCCCCCCTCTCTCTCTCTCTCTCTCTCTTCCACTCTCTTCCTTTCTCTTCTGACCCTATCTGCAAAGTCTGACTCTTATTTTCTTCATATGTCTGTCCGCCGTCCGTCCGTCCGTCTGTTTGTCTGCCTCTCTCTCTCTTTCTCTCTCTCTCTTGAATAAAATATCGTTATCGTTATCGTTATCGTTATCTCTCTCTCTCTACCTTTCTTCCCAGACCTCTCTCTCCTATGCCCTTGTTACAGATGCAAAGTCTGACTAGTATTTTCTACGTGTGTCTGTCTGTCTATCTATCTGTCTCCCTCTTTCTCTCTCCCCCTTGCTTAATCTCCAGACCCCCTGTCCCCCCCCCATGCCCCCGCAAATCCGCCCCCCCCCCCTACTTCCCCCTACCTGCCCTTACACATCTTCCCATGCATTTCCTCATTCCGCTTTTTCTCTGATTGTCCCGCATCTTGATCCTTCGTCATTGCAGGGTAATGTGTGTGTGTGTGTGTGTGTGTGTGTGTGTGTGTGTATGTGTGTGTGTATGTGTGTGTTGGGGCTCATGTAAGTTTATGTGTATTTGACTGTGCTTTCATATCTGTGAAACTGCATGTTTGGTGCATATCTGTTATGCATGTGTGGGTGTATGTGTGAATGTGTGTCTTCATGTTTTACATTTATTTGCTTATTTATCATCATTGTTGTCTTATTCATTTATTATTATTATTATTATTATTATTATTATTATTATTATTATTATTATTATTATTATCATTACCTTTTTTCATATTATAATTATTATTTATTTATTTATCTATTTATGTATTTATTTACTTATTTATGTACGCTTATCTATTATTTATTAACCTTTTTTTCTCAAGGCCTGACCAAGCGCGTTGGGCTACGCCGCTGGTCAGGCATCTGCTTGGCAGATGTGGTGTAGCGTATATGGATTTGTCCGAACGCAGTGACGCCTCTTTGAGCTACTGAAACTGAAACTGAAACGCCGTCAACACGGTCTTCTTTCTACCTCCAATGCCGACAGTTCTTTGGGGTCCTCGGCCAATCCTACAAAAATATTGTCCAAAAGCCTACATTTCTTATTACAGCAGAGATACAAACAGAGATTCCATTGTACCAATACTCAAAGACTTTGGACATTATGGGCACTTGTCACGCACACCCTCTTATATACGAAAGTATGTTAATTACAAGGCATTGATGAAGCCCTGTTATATAAGCAAGTGTTCATTTCTATCATCGGTATCCGCAGTGTAATTCACAAGGCCTTTCTGCTAATGGCGTTGGCAGGGTTCTTTTCATTTCCCTGCCGCTCTTTCCTGGGAATTGGTTTCCTTAGCGACTGCGTTCTGGCGCTCTCTGCCATCGCCCAGAATTGCTTCCGCCGTTATAGTAGTAGTTTCAGCACCCGCAGTGGTTTTATTGTGTCGTGAGTATCCATGGAACTGCTTCTCAGAGGGAACTTTGTCCAGGTATTGCTCAGTCCTGACTTAGTGCCGCTTCCGGGGGGGGGGGGGTCTGCCGCATTGTTGCGTTGCCTCTGAATTCAGTCACCGTCATGGGAGGTCTCCAGCCATTGCAGCGATGACGATAGTCACTGGAATGCCGTATTGTGTGGTATAATTCTGTCCGGGATTGCTGGTTCCTGGTTGTAGGTATTTGCAGAGTCATTAATTGGAGAGTCATTCTGTCCCTGTACCTTTCCTTTAGGAGTGCCCCAGGGGACCGCAGGCTATGGATTCGAACCTTTCGGATCCTACTGTTAATAGGAATTGGGTCTGGGTATTGTTGCTGTTGATGCATTTATGCGTATGAAAAAAAACAGTCAGTACCACCAGTAAGAATGTGTTTAACAGAAATTAAATATTCAGCGAGCAGATGCCTCAACAGGTGCAAAAAGTGCGAATATCACATCACAGTTAACTGGATGAGACTGAAAGAGGATCTCGCTCGCTGTCTCTTTCTCTGTCTCATGTGTCTGTCTGTCTGTCTGTTTGTCTGTCTGTTTGTCTCTCTGTCTCTGTCCATGTCCCTGTCTCTGTCTGTCTGTCTGTCTGTCTGTCTGTCTGTCTCTCTCTCTCTTGGTACACCAATTGGTGGTGTTTGCTGAAAACGTTATTAATAGTCTTCCGCTTCCGTGAACTGAACTACACTTGACCTAATCATTAATAGCACAACAAAAATACTACAAAGAGAAATCAAACAATGAAATACGCACATACAGATGGACAAATCGACCTTCAGTCAAACCGTCAGTTATGATTTCCAGAAAACACCTTAATTTTGTAATACCCTCTTCAGTATCAAATCATCCTGTTGCTGCTGTTGGTGGTGGTGGTGTTTGAAAAAAAAACAACTCTTGCAGTAACAATAGCCTGCTCCGAAAGCTAATGAATAATCTGTTCAATAACTTCCCGCCAAGCAAATTGCTGCCACTGAAATGAGGAAAATGATGTTCGTTTGTTGTGTCTGCATTTTCCACTAGGGAACTGCAGCGACCTTTAAGGAAACCTTTCCTGTTACCAAGTCGTTTTACTGATCGTTTGTGGTGTGCTGGCTATCGTCTACATAACTGAAAAATATTAATGTGTAACGACATAAAATTAGGATTTCTGCACTATTGAGCAATGGCTTACACGTGGTAAGAGGTCGGCGCAAAAGGATCACTTTAATCCCCGTGTATGTGAAGGGAAAGGACAATACTGTTGCTGACTCCCTTTCACGGGACAAACAAAGACACACACAGTGGCTACCTGTCTCCTCGTGTGGTCAGGAGAATCTTTCACTGGTTCGGCTGGCCCTTTCTTACATCGTCCAGGGAGACGGCACAGCCTCGCCGATACATGTCCCTACGACAGGAGAAATAGCCGAGTGGTCAAAGCGTTGGACTTTCAATCTGAGGGTCCCGGGTTCGAATCTCTGTAGCGGCGCATGGTGGGTTAAGGGTGAAGATTTCTCAGGTCAACATATGTGCACACCTGCTTGTGCCTGAACCCTCTTCGTGTATATACAGCAAGCAGAAGATCAAATACGCACGTTAAAGATCCTGTAATCCATGTCAGCGTTCGGTCGGTTATGGAAACAAGAACATACTCAGCATGCACACTCTCGAAAACGAAGTATGGCTGCCTACATGGCGGGGTAAAAACGACCATGCACGTAAAGTCCTCTCGTGTACATACGAGTGAACGTAGGAGTTGCAGCCCACGAACGAAGAAGAAGATGTCCCTACAACAGGGGGCACAGCCAGGCGTACGCGATGGACGCTCTCAGTTCCGTGTTGATGGCACCGGTAGAATAAGCGCAGCAGGGACAGGATGGGATGGGATGGGATGGGAGACGAACTCTGGGTAACTCTACTACGACAGCATCCAACAGATGTTGACCACAAGTGATAATGGCGTGTCGCCGGTGAACATTCCGTGGTGTCCATGAGAACATCGCTGTGTGACGGGTTATTGCTTGGTGGTGTCAGCGTCAGGGTGAAATTGGTGACATGATTTTTATTTTTATTTTTTTTTTTTTTTTTTTTTTTTGGGGGGGGGAGCGGGGAGCCGGAGGGCACTGGTGGGGAGGGGGGGAGAGATAGAAAGGGTGAAGAGTTGGTGGGTGTGTGAGTGTAGGGGGGGGGGGGAGCAGGGCTTGAGAAGGGGTTGTGGTGGTAGTGGTGGTGCTTGTGCTGGTGGTGGAGGGTATGTTTGAAGTGGCGCTATTGGTTTTTGCGTGTTTGGCACACACATACAGACACAGTCACAGATAGACACACACACACACACACACACACACACACACACACACACAAACACACACACACACACACAACACACACAACACACACACACACACACACACACACACATTTACAGAAAGAGAGAGAGAGAGAACCGGGTGGTTTCTGATGCTATTGTTCTGTTCATGGTAATTTATATGGCTGTCTGTCGATGATGAAAGAAAGTATCATTTCCTTTCGGAAAATGCACGTGGAAAAAAAAAACCCGAGAAACTTTCGTTTAATAGAATACCCTGAAACGCATCCTTTTCTCCAACAGATACTCCCAACCACAAACCCCAATTACCTCACAGACAGACAGGCAGACAGGCAGACATACACACACACACACACACACACACACACACACACACACACACACACACACACACACACACACACACACACACACACACACACACACACACACACACACACACACACACACACACACACACACACACACAGATAATTCGTTCACAAAAGGCCACAGAGTGATTAGAGAAAAGAAAGACAGACGACAGATTCAGAGAGATAGAGACAGGGAGAATGTGAGAGAGAACTGATTCATTCTCAAAAAAACCCCCAAAAAACCCAGATAAAGTGGGTTGAGACAGAACAGAAGCAGCGAGAGAGAGACAGACAGACAGACAGACAGAGATATACGGTGATAGAGACTGAGATAATCAGAGAAGAGACAACGGGTAGTTAGATGAATAACACCTATATACAGCGTGTATTTCAGCAATCCTTCACAAGTAATACTACTCTTTAAAAAAAAAAAAAAAATAATAATAATGGGGCTCTCGTGAAATTGGCAACAGACCACCATTACATCATCTGACGTGACATAGCAGCGTTCCCGCCTTCCT
>NC_134893.1:35443502-35451002 GCF_041734735.1 Babylonia areolata | reverse complement strand
TTTAGTTTAAAAAAAAAGAAAAAAAAAGATTTTAGAATATGACATTCAAACACGACGTGTTTGCCAGAAATAAGTTCTCCACACATGTATTCAACATCTTTGCTGAACTTTGTTGTAACTTAGCTATAGTTCAGCTTTGTCCTGTTCGATAATGCATGAATCTGCCTTAAAATCTAACTAAATTACTGTACGCATTTGTTTGTGTGATAGTTTCCGGTTATTGCATGTTAATCATAATATGATTTATAACTTTGCCATTTTGCGGGTATATTTCCATGACTTTGCCCCTCGATGTTTATTCTAGTAATATGTAACCCTCATGCCCAGACAGTGGCACATAAGGTTCTGTGGTTTTCTGTTCGTGTTTTGCACTTATTTTCGCGGCTGTGTCAGCCCATTCATTATAGAGAAGACCAAAGTGTAAAGTAACCCTGAAAATGCAATGTGTAATCTTTTTAAACTCAAAAGAAGTACAATGTGACTGGTTTCTATCATAATTTTGGACTTGTTCTTACAATTTGGTGAGTTTAAAAGATATGATGCGCATTTGGAATCAAGGCAAAATAAGACTTGTAGAAGGCAAGCTGGAAGACCAAGAATATGATTCAGAGCCGTAAGAACAACAATGAGTTCAGCTGTGAATATTGATTGATTTTTACTAATATAGTATGATCGTTCAACTTTCAGTTCTGTTATGACGAAAGTTTAAACCTGCTTGGCCATTTTTCTAAGGTGAGCCGTCTGTGTAAATCTGTGAATGATCACGGTTTTTTTTCTGAAGTTGTAATCAGACTTCCGTTGCCATGACATTCGGATTTTCATTCTTTTTAATGTCAGTATGATTAATATCAAGCTGTGCTTTACTCATCTCCCAAATGGGGCATGGATATACTGTTTTCTGTGTGTCTCCATCACCTGAATCAATTTTAGACTGTTCGAAAAGGTTTGACATAAATGTATCATCGGGCGTTAAATAAGATATATTTGTATTCTTCATCATTACCAGTATAAACAAAAAAGTCCCAAAGTCTGTGGCCTTTCATGCCCTGCTGTCATGGTGACCTGTTTCAATAGCCCTCCACTTCTGTGCTTGGGGTGAGTCTTGTCAAGGCCTTCAGTGTCGGCGGATTCATGGGGAACTGCCGTTGGAGGGACGTGGTGGTGGTCTCCACGCTGGGAGGTACGCTCACTGAGTCTGGCTCAGCGACTAAGCCATTATTGTCGTCAGTAGGGGGCTTAGTAGGTGTTGTCCTGAGTAAGTTAAATCAGAACAGGAACCACTGAACACCACCGAAGTGACTCAGCAACAGTGCAGGTCTTCCTCTGATGTAAAATGTTCAGTTGTTGAGCTTCTCAATATGTATTTAGCACATGCGAGGTTTCGGTATTCATCCAAAGGTAATTCTCCTATTTCTTTGTATGTTCCGAAGGTCGATGCATGGAAAGGTACACCAAGGGCAAGTCTATATGCTTTACAGTCTAGGCTTTGAAGTTTCTTTGGCAAATATTTTGAAGCATTGAAAAAGGCTTTTTGTTCATGTGATAGTTTGGATCGAACTAGTGATGATAAATGTGTCAAAATCGTTGTATCTTGTCCCCAGTACTGATAACTTATAATTTTGAATAAGTGTAAACATTTTCTTTTTGTTGTTATATATTCAATATTGGCATTTCAAGTTAGTTTTGTTGTTATATATTCAATATTGTCATTTCAAGTTAGCTTTGAAGTAAGTATTAATCCTGAAAAGTTACGTATCTTTGTACCGAATTGTCTCGTTTCCAATTTTAAATGTTGGTAACTTTTCTGGATTAGCACCATTGTTAAAAAGCATAATGTGTGTTTTTCTGCTGATACTGTAAGACCATTATCGACAATATATAGATATTTGATTTAACGTTTTCTCTTTGGCATATTTTCTTCATATATTTCAAAGCCCTTTTTGGTGTATTTCTTTTCATAGTTTTATTCATCCACATGCATACATCATCTGCGTAATGTACTAGGATCACGTCTTTTGATAAGGGTTGGGGTACGTCCTTATGAATAGAACAGGTTCAATAACAGAACCTTGGGGTAATCCCATGTGAAAAGTCTTAGCATTTGAGTACGTACTCCCAACTCGTACCTGTATACTTCTTTTACTCAAAAATAAACGTTGATATAACCATAGAAATGTCCTGAAAAGCCAGCAGGTTTCAGTCTAAAGAGTAGCAACTTTACATGCCAACATAGGCTTTCTTTATATCAAAACAAGTTGCAAGGACGTTTCTCCATCTGGCAAATTAAGTGGAAGAAACAAATGCAGTGGCAAAAGTGGGAGTACCTTCATCAAGCTCTAGGCTTATAAAAATTGAGAATCCCGCAGTGTTCCAGTGGTTCAATGCTTTGGAATTATGTTTTGTGATTTTCACACCTTTTTCATCATCTGCCAAGCCGGCACAATATGCTGATGACATCGCCATATGGATTCGGACATCCTTAAGGGAACGGGTAAGCCTGCAGCACATGAGTTATGTACAAAAACGCTTTCAGGGTGAATTTGATAGATATAATAACTACATGCACCCGAATGATTTTGAGATGTCTGCAGAGAAAAAAAAAACACCCTTGGTTTTCTTTGATAATCGTTCGTTCTTTAGTTTAGCGTCTTTTCACTATTAGTGATATTAGACGATACTTGATAATGTGTGTGCGTATGTGCGCGCACGTGTATGTGTATGTGTCCATGAGTGCATACGTGTGCATGCTTGCGTCTGTATGCAAGTGTGCCTGTGCGTTATTATTTTTAAGGGAATAAGTTGTGCGATTGCAGGCAACAATTATTGTCATATTGTGTACGCCCATGTAAAGCATCAGACCTAACAAATATCCGCATTAAGATTCACCATCAAGAAACTAGTGTTTTTGTCCATAGACAACGATTACAGAGGAGACGAAGAAATGAAAAACGTGTAAGCGAGAAAGATATAATTGGGATGGGGGAGTGGATTCCATGGATGTTACGTGTGGGGTTTTTTTTTCCCCAGGGAAGGGGGACGGGATGTTCGGTGCAAGTTCTGATTTCTGCAAGACCTGTGATACCGCCATGCATACTAAATAAATAAAAATTGTTTTCAGTTAGCAAATCCGTTTGACCTTTTTGTTTCCTTTTTCTGAATATGAAGACCACCTACTAGGCGCGCGCGCGTATGCATGTTGTGTGTCCCTGTATATATATTTGTATCTGTATTTGTATTTGTATTTCTTTTTATCACAACAGATTTCTCTGTGTGAAATTCGGGCTGCTCTCCCCAGGGAGAGCGCGTCGCTATACTACAGCGCCACCCATCTTTTTGTATTTTTTCCTGCGTGCAATTTTATTTGTTTTTCCTATCGAAGTGGATTTTTCTACAGAATTTTGCCAGGAACAACCCTTTTGTTGCCGTGGGTTCTTTTACGTGCGCTAAGTACATGCTGCACACGGGACCTCGGTTTATCGTCTCATCCGAATGACTAGCGTCCAGACCACCACTCAAGGTCTAGTGGAGGGGGAGAAAATATCGGCGGCTGAGCCGTGATTCGAACCAGCGCGCTCAGATTCTCTCTCGCTTCCTAGGCGGACGCGTTACCTCTAGGCCATCACTCCACATATATATATATGTGTGTGTGTGTGTGTGTGTGTGTGTGTGTGTGTGTGTGTGTGTGTGTGCGTGCGTGTGTGTGTGTGTATGTGCTGTGTGTGTGTGTGCGTGCGTGCATGCGTGTGTGTGTGTGTGTTTCGTGTGAAGACGATCTGGGTCCAGGTTATTCACATTTCGTGTCCACTGGTGTCACAATGATGGAGCACAGCAGCTGTTTCGCTGTGCTGCTGCTGGTGATTCTAAAAGGAAATCGCATCACATTCGTGGTAGTCTCGGATAAGAGACGCGGGGCATGATGGGCGGTGGGTGTGGGGTAGGAAGGGGGGTGGAGGTGGTTCTCTCTCACTGGCTATCCGTCAAACTTTCTGTCTCTTTGCCCTTGTGTGTGTGTGTGTGTGTGTGTGTGTGTGTGTGTGTGTGTGTGTGTGTGTGTGTGTGTGTGTGTGTGTGTGTGTCCACTGTGTCAATCTGTCCGTCTATTTCTCTCTTTCTCACACACTGTCTGTCTGTCTGTCTCTTTCTGTTTCTGTCTGTCTGTCTGTCTCTGTCTCTGTCTGTCTCTGTCTCAGTCTCTCTCCCTCTCTGTCTCTCTGTCTCTGTCTCTCTCTCTCTGTCTCTCTCTCTCCTCTCTCTCTCTCTCTCTCTCTCTCTCTCTCTCTCTCTCTCTGTGTCGATGTCACATGCTTAAATAATTATTATGTGGATTATATGTACTTTGTTTCCTGTGTACTGTCCAAACCTTGGAGACGAACGACTGGGGAAAAAAAGGCACAGTACCCTCCTGCCACATGGACTTTTTAAGCTAGTGACAAAGTACCAAAGTGTATTTGTATTTATTTTTATCACAACATATTTCTCTGTGTGAAATTCGGGCTGGATAGCGCGTCGCCAAACTACAGCACCACCCATTCTTTTTGGTATTTTTTCCTGCGTGCAGTTTTATTTGTTTTTCCTATCGAAGTGGATTTTTCTACAGAATTTTGCCAGGAACAACCCTTTTGCTGCGCATGCTGCACACGGGACCTCGGTTTATCGCTTATTGTCTCATCCGAATGACTAGTATTCAGACCACCACCCAAGGTCTAGTGGAGGGGGAGAAAATATCGGCGGTTGAGCCGTGATTCGAACCAGCGCGCTCAGATTCCCTCGCTTCCTAGGCGGACGCGTTACCTCCAGGCCATCACTCCACAATGTTACTAGAGCTCTACAGCTAATGACATTAAAACATTTCTGTGTTCAGTGTTCTCTCTCTTTCTCTCGCCCCCACTCTAACCTAACCACCACTACCTTCACCGCCAGACATATATTTTTTCACAAATGTTGGTCTGCAAATATGTGTCCGCAAATGTGTGCGTGCCAGTGTGTGCGCATATGAATGTGTGCGAAGAATGCGTTATTGTGTGTGTGTGCGTGTGTGTGTGTGTGTGTGTGTGTGTGTGTGTGTGTGTGTGTGTGTGTGTGTGTGTGTGTGTGTGTGTGTGTGTGTGTGTGTGTGTGTGTGTGTTCTTGTGTGTATGTGTGTGTATGTTTGTGTGTGTGTGTGTTCTTGTGTGTATGTGTGTGTGTGTGTGTGTGTGTGTGTGTGTGTGTGTGTGTGTCCCGAGATCCTCAGGAACTCAAGAAAGAAAAAAAAAAACGTCATGCTGATACAAATAGTTATTTATGAGACTTAGCCGACTTTCGCGAAACCTGTTAAACGACAACATTATTTATGGTTGCTTCCCCAAACACCAAAACACGATTTGTTGAAGCCAAGACCTCTTCAAAGCAGTGCCGCGATGTAATCCGGTTTGAATCGGCCACGATTACTTAGAAGAAAAGCTGCTTTTTAATGCGTGTTACATGTCCCGCATAACGCCAGTACGAACAACAGGGTGTGTGGCCCAATTTGTCTGTCCAGTGGATAGTCAGATTGTCCGCCCTTGTTGTTGGCAGTGCTCCACTGTCTCCGTTGACTTAACAACTGCAACGGAAATTCTCATATGCGTGCGATGAAAAACCGAAAAAACGAGCAAATTTATTTATTCTTCTTTTCTTTTTTTATTATCTTATTTTCTTTCTTTTTTGGGGGGTGGAGTCGGGGGGTGGCTGGTTAATACAAAGTGCACGCAGCATTAGAACACACACACACACACACACACACACACACACACACACACACACACACACACACACACACACACACACACACACACACACACACACACACACTGGTGGTACCCAGGCGCCCCGAAACTGAGTGACGGTGAGAGAGAGAGAGAGAGAGAGAATGAGAGTGAGTGAGAGTGAGATATGACACAAATAATCAGCAAACAGTTTTGTTGTTATTGTTGCTGTTATTGTTGTTGTTGTTATTGTTTCAAACCAGACGCAGGAGGAAAGGGGATGGTAAGGGAAGGAGTGAACGAGAGAAGAATGGAAAGGGAGGGGGGAGGGGACAGAGAAAGGGGGTGGTAGGGGAAGAAGTGAACGAGAGAAGAATGGAAAGGGAGGGGGAGGGGATAGAGAGAGGGTGTGGTAGGAAGAAGTGAACGAGAGAAGAATGGAAAGGGAGGGGGAGGGGATAGAGAGAGGGGGTGGTAAGGGAAGGAGTGAACGAGAGAAGAATGGAAAGGGAGGGGGAGGGGATAGAGAGAGGGGGTGGTAGGGGAAGAAGTGAACGAGAAAAGAATGGAAAGGGAGGGGGGAGGGGATAGAGAGAGGGGGTGGTAGGAAGAAGTGAACGAGAGAAGAATGGAAAGGGAGGGGGGAGGGGATAGAGAGAGGGGGTGGTAGGAAGGAGTGAACGAGAGAAGAATGGAAAGGGAGGGGGGAGGGGATAGAGAGAGGGTGTGGTAGGAAGGAGTGAACGAGAGAAGAATGGAAAGGGAGGGGGGAGGGGGTAGAGAGAGGGGGTGGTAGGAAGGAGTGAACGAGAGAAGAATGGAAAGGGAGGGGGAGGGGATAGAGAGAGGGGGTGGTAGGAAGGAGTGAACGAGAGAAGAATGGAAAGGGAGGGGGAGGGGATAGAGAGAGGGCGTGGGTAAAGGGGAACAGACAGACAGACATAAATTATTATTATTATTATCAGCAGCAGCAGCAGCAGCAGCATTTACGCCTAATCTTGAGAATAAGCCCTAGGCGTTTACAAATAGAGCACATATGTAAATATCATAAAGGAAATATTGAACACAAGATACCAAACATCATTTAAAACCTGCCCCCAACATGTGCGCGTGTGTGAGACTGTTAGGGTTTGTACATGCTTGTTCGAAAAAAAGAAAAAAAGATGAACAAAAAAAGGAAAAGGGAAAGACAAGAAATGAGAGAGAGAGAGAGAGAGATGTGAGCAGAGACAGCCTTCAGGATGACAACATTTAGAGAAGAGCCAAGCCGAAGGCAAGCTTAGAGAAGGAAGGAAAACCCTTTTGCATATTTCATCAGATGGAGCAAATCGCCTGTCAGCAGCCTTTTCTCTTGCTCTTCTCCTGCTGGTGTGGATCGCTGCAGTCTTCAAACCGTTTCATAATGCATGCTGTGTTTGGGGGGTGTTGGGGAGATGGGGGAAGTGGGGAGGTGTGGGGGCGGAGGAGGGGGGGGGGGGCAATGGCGAGGTGGGGTGCTGGGGGCAGGTTTGTGTCACAGCCCTTGTGACACCAAAAAGCAGGTGCATTCCGCGTGTCTGTCTGTCTGTGACGTGTTTGTTTGCATGTGTGTCTGACTGCAATATATATATATATATATATATACATGTGTGTGTGTGTGTGTGTGTGTGTGTGTGTGTGTGTGTGTGTGTGTGTGTGTGTGTGTGTGTGTAAAGTGCCTGGGACTATGAAAAAACAAGAGAGGCACGGCCTTCAAGACTCACCTGTGATACGCTTTTTTTTTTTTTTTTTAATC
>NC_134893.1:35421002-35436002 GCF_041734735.1 Babylonia areolata | reverse complement strand
TTAAATTCCATTGCATTCGTAGTCATTGTGTTGCATTTTCATTTTACTGTTTTGCTTTTTGTAATGACAAGATGTCAGTGTCTGTCTGATTAAAATCGGGATGCTATCCCTTCCTTGGTAGAGTACATAGCCATTGTGGGGCGTCACTCTTCTCTCTCTCTCTCTCTCTCTCTCTCTATATATATATATATATATATATAGATAGATAGATAGATAGATAGATAGATATATATATATATATATATATATATATATATATATATATATGGGTTCTTTTAGTATCAAAGTGAATTTTTGTGCGGTAAAACCCAGGACACTTGCTTCCTTGCCGAACGCATTCCCACAGGGCAACAACTCACTTCTCACCCGTTTCACCTCACATTTGCGCAACTTCCTCTGCACCGTTCTTCAAGTGTATGCACCCCGCAACACCCACGCCCACCCACCCACCCCCCATCCCCCGCACCAATCTCCTCCCTCCCCTTCCCCGTCCCCCCGCCCCCCGCCCCCGCACCCCCCACACCCCCCTCAAAAAAACCAACAAAAAACACAGACACACAGAGACAGATCCAAGCAAACATGTCTTAGCAGTTTGCCATCACCTGGTAGAGAGCTGTACAAAAGGAACAGCACCACCCTACTGCCAACGGAACGTATGCCTTGAGGCAACGCAGAAATAGCAGGATATTTGTTCAGGGGGTTTTGTTTCTTTGTTTTTGTTTATGTGTTTCTCTGTCTATGTGTCTGTCTGTCTATCTCTCTCTCTGTCTCTCTGTCTCACTCTGTCTGTCTCTCTCTCTCTCTGTCTCTCTCTGTCTCTCGCTCTCTCTGTGACTCTGACTCTCTCTCTCTCTCTGTGTCTCTCTTCTTACATAGAAGCCAGCATATATATATATATATATATATATATATATATATATATATATATATGCATGCATGCGCTCGAGGCCTGACAAAGAACGTTGGGTCATGCTTCTGGGCTGGCATCTGCCAAGTAGATGTGGTGTAGCGTATATGGATTTGGCCGAATGCAGTGACGCCTCCTTGAGACACTGAAGCATTCGTCCATGCTTCATTCTATTCAACCTTATTGCCTCGTTCGTTTGTTTGTGGGTTTTTTTTGTTTGTTTGTTGTTGTTTTTTGTTTTTTTTGTTGTTGTTGTTGTTTTGTTTTTGTTTTGTTTGTTTTGTTTTTTTTTTTTGGGGGGGGGGTTCGTTCTCTTTCCATTTCTTCCTTCCTTCTGGGTTTTTTTTCTTTCTTCAATTCACCATCGAAAGTGAGAGACAGAGAGAGAATGAATGAACGAAAGAACGCAGCTTAAATTCATTAAGTTGTGACCTCCCAATTAGCACTGCGATCTCAATTAGAATTGCGGATTCATTTAATAAATGGAAACCACGCACGTTTTGGTGATATTCTTAAAATCATACAAATGCAAAACGAGTTAGCGGGAGAGCGAGCGAGCAAGAGAGAGACAGACAGACAGACAGAGACAGATACAGAAACAGAGAGACAGCGAAAAATAGGAAACGACAGACAGGGAAAGAAAGAGAGACAAACAAGAAACAGATAGACAGACAGAAAGACAGGCAAACAGACAGACAGACATAAGGGAGTAGACAAACAGACAAACCCAGGCAGAAACCCTGATACAGATCCACAAAAGAGAAGAAAGAAAAAAAATAAGTCGCGACTTTGGTAAGAAAACAATGAGAATGAAGAAAAACAAGAAGCCCCCCCAACCCGCACCCCACCCCACCCCCACCCCCACACACACCTCTTCCTTACCCTCCCTTCTTCCCCCCCCCCCCCCCCAAAGAATACACGAACACACCCACCTGAAGTAATATACTTACTACTACTTCCACGCACGTACAGCCCACCACCCCATCAGTTGTACAAGAAACCCACCTACCTCTACCACAACACCCTAAAAAAAAATTTTTTTAATTAAAAAAACTTCGGATGACCCCACACCCCACACAGCACCACCACCATCACCACCCTCCCCAACTGATGCTCACCCAAGCGACACGTTACACCGCAGAGGGCGTCAGGGCGCGACAATTGTTGAGGCAATAGTGGGCGTGTTTTTTAGTCTTTTGGCTTGCTGCTTACCCTCACACAAACCTGCCTCTCTCACAGACATCGCTAAACTCCCATTCACTCTCCCACCATCTCACACACACATCCTCACCCCGTCACACACACACACACACACACACAGCTCCTCCTCCTCTCCTGCCACTGCTACAAGAGGAGGTGAGGGGGGAGAGAGACCACCCCCCTCCACGCACGCACACACACACATACACGACCAACAACAATGCACATCTCTTCTCCTCCCCCTTTCTCCTACCGAGTGCCCGAGAACAATGGTGTCAACGCTCTACAAAAGGCTGACAAGAGGAGCCCACCCCACCCCGCGGACACCTTCAGCTCAGCACAAGACCCACCAGCTAGGGACAATGGTCAGACAAAACAGTGGTAAGTACGTACAAGGTGTAGTGGGGGAAAAAAGCTGTCTAGGACTTGATGATAACAGCCCCCAAAGCGCGAGAAGTTACTTAAATAAGTGGCGCAAAAAAAGAGTTGAAAAAATAAAACAACAGAAGACTTTCCTCATCCAACGCAGTCCTCTGCTCTGAAAGCAAAAGAAAGAAAGGGAGAAACGACTTTATAAAGTTACGAAGGAAAGTAAGGAAGACAAAGGTACAAAAGGTTCAAAATCATTTTTAATCTGAGAAACCCCATGGGGACACACAATTGGAAAACAGGCCCACATCCTCGAGACGTGCAATCGCACGAAGAAGAAGAAAGAATTTTTTTTTAAAAAGGGGCGGTAGGGGGCAAACATAGTGGAACCCTAGGAAAAGAAAACCTGCAGGGCCCACATGCACACACGCGAATAAACAATCAGCAATTCAATATAATAAAAAAAAATTAAATAAATTTTTTTTTAAAACACATACACATAGGAAATATATTACTTTGAAGCGTTTAGTACTGTTATCCTGACATAAGAAAAAAGAATAAGAACAACAAAATTATCGCACAGATAAAAAAAAATTGAAAAAAGCCGCTCCAAATATAAAGAAAACCAAATGCAGAGCAAGTGAAACAGAAAGAAAGAAAGAAGAAAAAAAAAGGCGGGGTGGGAAGAAAGGTAATGATACGAATCAAGAAAAGTAGTTTGTGAGGGAGAGCAGATGACCCAACGCAAGACCTAAAAAAAAGGAAAGCGAAACAAGAAAAGGAATGGAGAAAGGGATTATAACAATACAGAGATAGACAGAAAGAAAGAGAAAGTGAAACAGAGAACGAACGAACGAACGAACGAACGAATGCTTTATTGCATACACGCCACAAGCATGATTGCAGTGGGAGTGCCGGGAAGAGCAGTGTGTTGATAATGGTTTTCGATTGACATTGAAATGGACACACACAGAGTGAGACAGGGACAGAGGGAAATCAAGAAAGAAGAATAAAGTACTGTTGCAATTTTCAAAGAAAGTAAGAAAAACTATTTTAAACAATTTTTTTTTAAATAAAAGAAGACGAAAAGGAGAAAAAAAAAGTTACAAAAAGCATACCTCGCGTGGTAAACAATATCTGAAGGGTACAAATGTTATTTTTTGTTGGATACCATCCCACACTGGATTCCTTTATAACGACCAAGCAGACAGGGCAGCAAAAAGGGGAGTAAAAGAATCATATAGATAGTATAAAGGTATATTGCCCATTGTCATACAAGGAAATAAGCAATATACTAGAAAGAGACTTTTATAGGTGCTTGAATTCAAGTCTAAAACCTCGTCAGTTGATTCTCTCAGACTTTGGTCCGATTCGCAGACCAATTCTGAGTTTAGCTCTCAAACTATTATCAAATTCATTACGGACCAAGTATTGTTCTAATGTCAAGGGCATATGCTTTAGTAACCTGACAATTAAGTATATAATTTTTGACTGTAGCTTGATTAAGCCTTATATACACGAAAGTGTGTCTTCACAAGTGACTGAGAACTTTGATGTTTTTGACTTTTTGCATTCATTATCAGTTGTTTCGCTTGTCAGTTTAACGACTTCTCTTTTTACGAAGTCCTTTAAGTAATTTCCTGTAATTGTATTTAGATTTTTTTTTTAATTTCACCCTCATTTCACCCTCATTTGCCCAGTTTCCCCCAACCCTCCATTCATTCACATCTCCCACCCCTTCTAACCGATAATGTTCAAATGTATTCATAAATACTTTTCAAGGCCTGACTAAGCGCGTTGGGTTACGCTGCTGGTCAGGCATCTGCTTGGCAGATGTGGTGTAGCGTATATGGTTTTGTCCGAACGCAGTGACGCCTCCTTGAGCTACTGAAACTGAAACTGAAACTCATAAATACTTTAACAAAATGTCTTCAGTCACCGATATGTGTGACGCGACATTAAACAAAATTCCTTCCAGTATCTTTTTCGGAGACAAGAGATTAAGTTCATGATAAGTCAAGATAACATTCAACAAATTATGTACACAAGAAAAACGAAGACAAACTGCTTGGTGAAACGAGACCCCCACCCCCACCCCACCCAAAAAAACAGCAACAACCAAAAAAGCGCAATTTCAGCCTAATTAAACAAATTTCTTTAACATGGTTCAAGGATTCTACTGCCGCACAGTCGCCTTGTTTCCCTTGGCTACCATGGTGGGTGGTCCCGAGAGGCTTCAACAAGATGTGGTACTTCTTTGGGTTTTTTTTTTTCTATCAATCCTGTTCATTTGAGACTAAGTTGTTGGGGTTTTCTTTCCCCCAATAATTGCAGCTTTAAGTATACAAAAATAATGATAAAAAATATTTTAAAAGTGATTCATAAAGAAAAATAGGAATTGTCGGGGGGAATCTCGGATTACTCGTGAATGAGTATGGTGTGTGTGTGTGTGTGTGTGTGTGTGTGTGTGTGTGTGTGTGTGTGTGAAAATGTGTGTGTGTGTGTGTGCGCGCGCGCGCGCGCGCGCGTGTGTGTGTGTGTGTGTGTGTGTGTGTATTTTCGTTGGTTGGTTTGCATGTGTTGATAATAGCTCGCTGAATAAAGTGAGAAGGCAGCATGGTATTTTTCACTTTGTTGTTGTTGTTGTTGTTCTTCTTCTTCTTCTTCTCCTTCTTCTTCTTCTTCTTCTTCTTCTTCTTCTTCTTCTTCTTATTATTATTATTATTATTATTATTATCATTATACATTATTATTATTATATTATGATTAGGATTATGATTATGATTATTATTATTATCATCATCATTATCATTATCATTTATGATTTATTTTTTTATCATTATTGTTGCCATCATTGTTGTTGTTGTTGCTGTTGTTGTTGTCAGGCAAACAGTTGTGGGTGTATTTTCCTGATATTGTTTTCTGAAAACGGCACTTAGGACTAATTCATAAGAATCTGGGGTGATGTTCCGGACATGTACCTGGATCAATGTACTTTAAAGACGATTCTTTGATATAGATATGGATACTTATATAACGCCAATCCTCGGTCGGAGACCAAGAGCTAAGCGCTTTACAAACACGATGTCATTTGAACAATAGGCTGCCTACCTGGGTAGAGCCGACTGACGGCTGCCACTGGGAGCTCATCATTTGTTTCCTGTGTCATTTTAATCAGATTTCAGGCACGCACACATACACACTCAGACAGACATGTAACATTTTACGTGTATGACCGTGTGTATCTGCATTGCAGTTATCATTCTTCATCATTGAGAGATGAAGAGCACAAACTATAACAGTGACTGTAATACCTTCACTAAACATCGATAGGGCGTCCACGAAACTGATGAGGAATAAAATAAATGTCGTCAGTGGAATCCAGATTAAAACATGGAAGGATATGGGTGAAGATTTTATTCGGGAGAGGTCAGGGGCATGGGAAGATGAGGAGAGAGGAGAGGCGCACTTACTGTTTGGGTGTTGGTGGGGGATATGCTCAGTACGGAGGACGTTGCTGTGTGCAAGTATTTGTATTACTCTCAAATTGTATTACTTTTTTTTTCTTTCTTTCTTTTTTTTTTTTTTTCTTTTTTGTCTCAGCAGATTTCTCTGTGTGAAATTCGGGCTGCTCTCCCCTCCCCCTCCCCAGCACCGCCCCTTCCACCCCCCACCACCCCCCAGGGAGAGTCGCGTCGCTACACTGACAGCGCCACCCATTTTTTTCTGGTTTTTGTTGTTGTTGTCGTCGTTGTTTTATTCTTTTCCTGCTTGCAATTGTATTTGTTTTACCATCGAAGTGGGTTTTTCTACAGAATTTAGCCAGGGACCAACCTTTTGTTCCCGTGGTTACTTTTACTGCGCTAAATACATGCTGCACACACACGGGACCTCGCTTTATCGTCTCATTCGAATGACTAGCGTCCAGACCACCACTCAAGGTCTAGTCGAGGGGCAGAAAATACTGGCGACTGCCGGTGTGATTCGAACCATTGCGCTCAGATTCTCTCGCTTCCTAGACGGAGGCGTTACATCTAGGCCATCATCATTTGGTACAGTACTGGTCGCATTCCACCCCGTGGAGTGTTGGCCCAGTGATAACGTGTCTGCCTAGGAAGCGCACTGGTTCGAATCCCACAGCCGCACTATACTAGACCTTGAGTGGGGTGGTCTGGACGCTAATCATTCTCTGCGGACAAGATTATAAACCGAGGTCCCGTTTGCAGCATGCACTTAGCGCACGTAAAAGAACCCACGGCAACAAAAGATTCCTTTTTAATTGTTGTACAGAGTTAGAAGACAAACATTTGCAGAACAAAACGACAAAAAAGCATCAACAACAACAACAACATAACAAAACAAACACCACCACCAACAACAAAAAACACGGTGTGTGAGGAACGGCATTATCACATTATCTTGACCAACCGTGTGTAATAGTATATGTGTGTGTGTGTCTGTCTGTCTGTCTTTGTGTGCGTACATACGAGCGCATATTTGTAAAGTGTGTGTAAGCCAGAGAAATTAAGAAGGGTAAAAAAAAAAAACAAAACAACAGTGGGCAGGAAGATAAACAATAAAATCATAGCCATGTTGTTGTTGTGTTTTTTTATAAGTTTTTAATGTATTTATTTGCGTACGTCACAGTAGAAGTAAGGAATGTTTTAGCACCAACAAACAGTAGATTATAAAATCAAGAAAATAAGAAAAAACAAAAAAAGAACTTCTGAAAACACATGGACATATATATATATATATATATATATATATATATATATATACATATATATATATATAACATAAGATTCGGTTCGCTATCACTGAACAATTGTACTCCTTAATTATTTGTTTGTTTGTTGTATTTGAGGGTTTTTTTGTGTTTACTTGTTTGTTTGTGCTTGCTCATCTGGATTTGACCTATAATGTTTTAGTTGTCTGTGTGTCCGTGAAGTTTGTCTTTCTCTTTCTGTAGATAACTATTTCTTTCTTTCTTTTTTTCCTTTTTTTTTCTTGCTTATTTGTTTGCTTGATATTTTTTTTTTACATTTTTGTGTTGTTGTTGTTGTTCTGATTTATTTTGTTTGCCTAATTTGCAAAGTATTCCTTCTTTTCAGAAGGGGAAGTAAAAAAAAAATATATATATATATAATGATAGAAAAGATACCGCGCATATCTCACAATCGTTATGTCAGAGGTGAAGAATTAAAGACATGATCAATGACACAACAGTCACTGCGTCAGTTGCACAAACAGGTAAACACACAAGCTAAACAAATAAATTTTAAAAAAAGAAAGAAAGAAAGAACAAAAAATAATAATAACACGGACGAAGAATAATAAGAACAGGACCAAGCAGGAGGAAAAGGGGGATAGAGAGAGAAAATAACGAAAGATATTAAAGAATAATAATAAAAATAATAATAAGAAGAAGATGATGATGATGATGATGATGATGATGATGATGATGATGATGATGAAGAAGAGGAGGAGGAGGAGGAGGATGAACAAGAAGAACAAGAAGAGGCTGATGATGATGATGATGATGATTCAGAAAAAACAACAACAACAAGAGAACAGTAAAGAAAAGAAAAGAAAAATATAAAAGATATACAAGCACAGAGTAACACTAACAACAACAACAGAAGAACATTGAGAGCAACACAAAAAAAAAGTACATACAGGACATCAGTATAAAAGAACCAAAAAAAAACCAAAAAAAACACACACACACACACACACACACACACACACACACACACACACACACACACCTAAAACAAATCTTACCTGCATTTTCAAACTGAAGTCACAACCATCGAGAGCAGAACTCAATAGGCAGGGGAGGGGGACTTGCGGGGGTGGGGGGGACGGGGGACGGGGATTCAATACTCAGTTGCTTCCCCCTCCTCACCACTTACACAAAGAAAAAACATGATGACTTCAACAGAACAAAAAGGAAAAAAAAGAAAAGTAAATAAAAACAAAACTCAAAAGAGTCGTTCACAGTAGCGGCTAAAAACAGACTTCATTCATTGATTACCTAAGCAAAAGAACACGTCCAGATCTTCATAACTACTCATATAAACAGAGCTGCTTTCACCACCACTGCCACCACTACCACCACCACCACCACAAACAAACAAACACCATCACACTGAGAGAGTCAGGAAACCAAAGTCAGAGAAGACAGGTCTTATCCCGTCAAAACACAGAGCCAACAGGCAGGAGTTTTCAAGTCTGGTAGCAGGGGGTGGTACGACTGTTAATCTCTCTTGTTCTCTCTCTCTCTCTCTCTCTCTCTCTCTCTCTCTCTCTCTACTGTCTCCACCCCTCCTCTCTCTCTCTCTCTCTTTCTTTCTCTCTCTCTCTCTCTCTCTCTCTCTCTCTCTCTCTCTCTCTCTCTCTCTCTCGATCCTGCGAGCCAGCTGCAACAGTTGTTCTTCTTCTGCCAGTCATGTGGGGCGCTCGCGCACGGCGCACGCACGCACGCATGCCGTGCAGCTGAAGGCTCGTCGGCTGTTCCGGTTTGAGGGTGTGGTGTGGTGTGGTGGGGGGGTATAATAGGGAGGGTCGGACTTTACTGTGGGGTGGCTGGGGGGTTCGGGGGGAGGGGGGGCGGGGCGGGGTAAGGAGTGAGACTGACGATTCGATGCGACACGATGCATACGTACAGAAGCGTGTGTGTGTGTGTGTGTGTGTGTGTGTGTGTGTGTGTGTGTGTGTGTGTGTGTGTGTGTGGTGTGTGTTGTGTGTGTGTGTGTGTGTGTGTGCAGGTTGTATATACAAGCTCGGGTAATAGAATGATGTATGTACGTGGATAAAACGCGCGCGCACACACACACACACACACACACACACACGCACACTCACATAGGCACACACACAAACACACACACACACGTACACGCATATATGCACGCGCGCACGCGCGCAAACATACACATACGCGCACGCTCCCGCCTGTCTTTTACACAGACACAAGCACTATATACATACACTTATATTCAAGGCAGTCCCCAGCCAGTGAGGTGCTGCCCCGCCACGGTCCTCACTGGGTGCGTGGGGTTTAGAGTGAAAACCGACAAGTGGATCGACAACTGTGCACCAGGCAACAGAAAAATGAAAACTCCCGCCCTGAAATTGGGCACTTGGAATGTAAGGACAATGACACCAGGCTTTTCTGACGACCTGCAGGAAGTAAATGATGCTCGCAAGACAGCCGTCATCGACAGAGAACTGAGCAGATTGCAGATGGACATCGTCGCCCTTCAAGAAACCAGGCTCCCAGAAACAGGATCTGTGAGGGAGAGAGACTTCACCCTGTTCTGGCAGGGCAAACCATCAGACGAGGTCAGAGAACACGGCGTGGGATTCGCAGTTAGAAACAGATTATTGGGGTCCATAACCCCACCAGCAGAAGGAACAGAGCGAATCCTGTCTCTCCGACTCCACACATCCTCAGGACCAATCAGTCTAATCAGTGCCTACGCACCAACTTTGGCATCCACAGCAGAAGCAAAAGATAAGTTTTATGACGACCTCAGTGCTGCTATAAGGAGAATTCCTGAGAGAGAACTACTGTTCATCGCCGGCAATTTCAACGCCAGAGTAGGTGTCGATCACAACTCCTGGCCCACCTGCTTGGGTCAGTTCGGCACTGGGAAAATAAATGAGAATGGCCAGCGCCTGCTAGAGCTCTGCTGTCATCATGGGTTGTGCATCAGTAACACCTTCTTCAACATGAAGCCTCAGCATCGAGTCTCCTGGAGACACCCGCGATCCAAACACTGGCATCAGTTCGACCTGATCCTCACCAGACGTGTCAACCTTTCTAGCATCAAGATCACTCGCAGCTACCAGAGCGCCGATTGTGACACTGACCACTCTTTGGTGTGCAGCAGTGTGAAGCTCCGCGCGAAGAGACTGCACCGTACGAGAAAGGAGGGCCGACCTCGCATCGACACCAGCAAAACATGCGATCAAAGAAAAGTGGAGGAGTTTGCGCGTGTATTGGAGGATTCTCTCCCTGGCCCACCCACTGCAAATGCCCAAGACCGATGGGAACACTTCAGAGATGCTGTCTACAACGCCGCCATGTCCACCTTTGGCAAAAAAGACCAGCAAGTCAGCTGACTGGTTCGAAGCCCACTTAGAAGAAATGACACCAGTCATCGAGGCCAAGAGAAACGCCTTGACGGCATACAAAACCAGTCCCAGTGAGCAGAGCCTCCAGGTTCTCCGTGCTGCTCGCAGCAAAGTCTAGCAGTGTGCCAGGCAATGCGCCAACGACTATTGGCTTCAGCTGCTCCCAGATTCAGACCGCAGCTGACACAGGCAACATCAAGGCGATGTATGACGACATCAAGCAGGCATTGGGCCCAACGCAAAAGAAAACTGCCCCTTTGAAATCAGCTGAAAAAGGGGGGTGGGTGGGTGATTCAAGACAGAGAACAACAGATGGAGCGCTGGGTAGAACACTACAACAAGGGTGTGTAAACTGGGTTTCAGTATGAATTAGTAAACAGTAACAGAAACAAAGCTGCGTGTCGCTGTCTCGTTATCACTGGTCACCCCTTCCACCGCCCCCCCCCCTCCACCACCTTTACCTCCCCCCCAACCCCGCCCCTTCCTTCCTACTCCTACATCCCAAAAAACAACAAGGGTATGTAAACTGGGTTTCAGTATGAATTAGTAAATCGTGTTTAACCCTTTCACTGCCAAGCTCGCATTTATGCAGCCAGCTAGGTAGAGGACCCATGCCCATGTCACTGAAGGGTGATCAGATCATGGGTCTGTTATCCATGAACCTACTGCACTTTATGTTCGGTGGAAGGACAGGCCATATTTTCTACACATCACAGGGGGAATCCCCAGCTGTTATTTGACACCATATTTTCTGTGTTTGTAGTACAAGGGAATTTTGCACTCTAAATTGACTGGCGTTGTAATGGTTAACGTTCTCTGAAGAGATGTGAACCTGTCTTGTAAATAGTGAACAGCTATGGGTATTTACTTGACAATCCACACTGCTAAGCTTTCGTGGTGATTTCTTGTACATTTGTGTGTGTGTGTGTGTGTGTGTGTGTGTGTGTGTGTGTGTGTGAGTGATTTTTCTCTCTCTCTGTCTGTGAGACTCCTAAGACGGGAACGTTGCCACACACACACACACACACACACACACACACACACACACACACACGCACACACACGCACACACACACACACACACACACATACACACACACACACACACACACACCACGCATATCGCCAGTGAAAGCTATGGCCTCCATAATGTCAGTCACCCCATAACGCATCTGTTAAAAATGAAGGCGTATTTAGTTTAGCTGTGTATAGATTTGTGCGCGCGCGTCAGTGCCACGTGACGAGAGTAATTGCCTCATTTGCGCGTGTCTGTCTCATTTGGTGGATGCTGTTGTTGTTGTTGTTGTTGTTGTCTTTTTTGTTGTTTTTATGTTGGTGGTGGGTTGGTTTTTTTGTTTTTTGTTGTTGTTGTTATTGTTTTTTGTTTTGTTTTTTGTCTGTTTTCACAAGCCGGTGATTTTTTTTTTAGACTCTGTATAGATAGATTGAGAGCTGTTCGATCAATGGTAAGTCATTTACAGTTTCGTCTTGTGAAAGACTATGAATGACTCTAAAATCTGCTAGCAGGCAAGATTGAACTGGCTCTTAGTGCCCCAGCCTTGTGGGCAAGTTGGCCTTTTGGGAACCATCCCAACGCCGACTGTCCTATAAAGACCTCTTGGCCATGAGAGTGGGGACGTTAACTTGTAACAAGACACTCCCCACTATCATCAAATTCTAGCCCAGGTAGAGTCAGGACAGCAGATGCCTCCTCTGCTGTTCTGGTGGTCATAGTCGGACGCGACTGCCTGTCATACATAGATGAAAAAATAAAGCAGATGTAATTGCCTTTGTGGTAAGGCATGCAACGTGCGTGTGAATGAGTCTATCTGCTTTTTATAGGGGGGGAAAGTTAGTGAAGGGGTGTGTGTGTGTGTGTGTGTGTGTGTGTGTGTGTGTGTGTGTGTGTGGTGGAAACGGACTATGTAGATGACACCGTGCGGGGATAGGGAGAGGACAGAATTCATGCCAAAAAGATAATGTTCAATTTATAAGCTGTCGATTAAGTTTCGGAGCTAGGCAGGTTGGAAACAACAACAACAACAACAGCACACACACACACACACACACACACACACACACACACACACACACACACACACACACACACACACACACACAAAAAAAAAAATAGTCAAGTGTTTGACATTATAAAATTCAAAACTGAGCCTCATGTTGTCTTCAATGACCTGTGTGATCGAGTCGTCCCACGCTGAAAGCATCTCTCTTTCATGGACGCGCGCGCGTGTGTGAGCGTGCGCGCGTGCGAGCGTGTGTGTGTGTATGTGTGCGTGTGTGTGTGTATGTGTGTGTGTGTGTGTGTGTGTTTTGTGTGTGCGAGTGTGTGTGTGTATGTGTGTGTGTGTGAGTGCGGGGCGAGTTGTAATATGATGTGTGCTTTGTGTGTGTATGTGTGTGTGTTCATGCGTGCGTGCGTGTGTGTGTGTGTTGTGCTTTTGTGTGCGTGTGTGCGCGCGCGCGCGTGTGTGTGTGTGAAAAGTGATGTCAACAGAAAGATGCAGAGACAAAGGGGTAGGTGTAAAGACAGACACGTCTTTTCTTCCAAATATTGAAGAAGAAACAGAAGAAGATGATGATGATGATGATGATGAATGGATGATTAGATGAATGAATGAGTGAATGATACGGATACTAACATAGCGCCTATTCTCGGTCGGAGACCAAGCCCAAAGCGCTGAACAAACACGGTGTCATTTTGCACAGCAGGCTGAGTCAACCGACGGCTGCAGTGCCAATCGGCGCTCATCATTCGTTTCCTGTGTCATTCAATCAGATTTTCAGGCACGCACACACCCACACAGACAGATATATCATGTTTATGACCGTTTTGATTATTTACCCCGCCATCTAGGCAGCCATTTTCGGGGTATGCATACTGGGTATGTTCTTATGTCCAAAACCCATCGAACGCTGACATGGATTACAGGGTCTTTAACGTGCGTATTTGATCATCTACGTGCGAATAAACACGAAGGGGGTGCAGGCAGGTCTGCACGCAAGTTGACCTGGGAGGTCGGAAAAGTCTCCACCTTTTTCATCAAACCAGCAGCCGTTGCCGAGATTCGCACCCGGGACCCTCAGATTGAAAGTCCAACGCTTTAAGAAGAAGAAGTATCAGTATCAGTATCTCAAGGAGGCGCCACTGCGTTCGGTCAAATCCATATACGCTACACCACATCTGCCAAGCAGATGCCTGACCAGCAGCGTAACCCAACACGCTTTGTCAGACCTTGAGAAAAATAAATAAATAAATAAATGAAAAGAAAAACAAAAAGAAAAAAAGAAAAAATAATAATAAATAAATAAAATAAGAATAAAATAAAATAACAAACAATAATAAATAAATAATAGATAAATACATAAGAATACTACTTCTGATAATAATAATAACAATATTTATAAGGCGCAAAATCTAGATGAAGTCAACTCTAAGTGAAAAAAAAGACAAAAAAAGACAACAATGATGATAAATAAGCAAATAAATGTAAAACATGCAGACACACATTCACACATACACACACACACTGAAAAGACGTTAAACAAAAGAACGAACGAACGAACACACATATGCATAACAAATATGCAACAAACATGCAGTTTCACAGATATGAAAGCACAATCAAATACAAATAAACGTACATGAGCCCCAGCACAAACACACACACACACACACACACACACACACACACACACACACACACACAAGAGGAAGAAGAAGAAGAAGCAAAAAAATAAAATGCGAAATGTGCTTGCTCCCCAAGCACTTGCTAATGCAGTTCGAGTGAACGCTCATCCACTCAAACGTCATCTGTTTTTGACGTGGGTCCAAATTCAATTAAATCGTGTTGTTTGCAGGTCAAACGACCTTTAACTACGGACAGTTTGTGTGTGTGTGTGTGTGTGTGTGTGTGTGTGTGTGTGTTCGTGCGTGAGTGCATGCGCGTGTATGTCTGCGTGAGTGCGTACGTACATGAGAACGCGTGCACGTGCTCGTTTAAAAAAAAAGTGTATACACACACACACACACACACACACACACACACACACACACATACACACACGTGTGTGTATGCGTGTGTGTGTGTGTGTGTGTGTTGTGTGTGTGTGTGTGTGTGTGTGTTGTGTGTGTGTGTGTGTGTGTGTATACACTTTTTTTTTAAACGAGCACGTGCACGCGTTCTCATGTACGTACGCACTCACGCAGACATACACGCGCATGCACTCACGCACGAACATACACACACACACACACACACACATATGTGTGTGTGTGTGTGTGTGTGTGTGTGTGTGTGTGTGTGTGTCTACGGTCCCACCACCTCCGGATCTGCTCCACTTCTCAGTGCTGATGGTTCTAC